>NW_027672458.1:0-212964 GCF_964165515.1 Mesoplodon bidens | reverse complement strand
TAAAATAGGGGCTTTTACTGTCAAAGAAACTACTTAGGCTGAAAAATATGGCTCTCTCTTTTAAATAAATATGAAAGCCCTTCACCCTTGCTACATAGTTTATATTTTCATAGCAGAGACAGATAAAGCTTATCTTTTCAAATAGTTAGCACTTTAAGTCATGTTATATGATACCAGAAAAATTTGTAATGTTTAAAGTTTGTTTATCAATCATTAACTTTCCAGTTGACTACCGTGTTGCACCAGCAGCACGAAGGGTCCCGCTGACATATGGTGGAATCAGTTGCTGTGATAGCAATATGAGAGACGTATATGGAGGAGGTCCGGAAGGTTACTCAAGCAGCCAAAGTAATACTTATTCAAGTGGTTGTGAGCGTGGAAGACAGGAACAATGAGGGTTTCCACCCGCTGTGAATAGGGAGTACCTTGCTCCCCGTGACTCATACAGTAGCTCAGGTCGTGGGGCTTCCAGACGAGGTTATGCAGGAAGCCAATCTGAAAGAGAGGGCCGAAGCAGATATTAAAAATAACACTCAGTTATGTACCAAATGTTCTTTACAAAGGAAAAGTTTAAGTTGTTTTCTTTAATTGATCCTTGAATACTACTAAAGGAAAAATATTGGTTTGCGGGGACGAGGCATATATTACCTTTTCCTCTATGAATTTTCAGACAAAGTGAAAACATGGAATTATTCAAAGTACTTGCATAGCTGTTAATATTAATTGAAATATAGAATTTGTGTGTAAAATGTTCAAAATTTTCAGAACAAATGAATCAGAATTTTCTTGAAAACTATGTCCTGTGAGAGAATGTTCTGGTCTGTAGACTAGTTTAGCTATGTGTATTGGCTACCTGGTTTTTTATTTAATTATTATAAACAATAATTGTAACTTGCCATATGAACTGTAGTTTGTGCTCTTAACTTTTGTAGCACTGTTGTCTGATCCTTAATATGGTACAGACTTGAAACAGCCATTATCAAATTGCCCTTTTACGTGTAGAATATGAATGAAGCCAAATGTAGCACGATATTGACTTCAAAACACAACAGAAGCTAAGAAGCCTACCCTTTCCATTAGTAGATGGTTAGCCTAGTGAACAAACAAGAGAAGAGAACAAACAAGGTCCTAGTGACCTCCAGGAATGAGGAATAAGAATTAACACAGGAAGAGAACGTTATTTATGGGAGATAGTTTCATATTTTGGAAGCGGTACAGTGTTTTTCAAAAGAGCCCTTTATTGCTAATAAACAAGAGAAGTCACTATTGCTATCCTCGTACAAGGTCAATAATTAAGGTTGTACACTTAAAGGAGAGAGCCGACCACTTGGTGGTGGAATATGTGACAGTAGTTACCAAAAATCAATGTTTTGCTCAAAGTCTGAGAAGTGTTCCCTACTGCTGGTAATCTAAAGGTTATGCCAACTGTATGGGGAACGGGAGATGTCAGAAAATACAATGTTCAGTGGTACCATTGAAAGGGAAACGAAAATGTGCGTAAATGGAATTTTAGAAGGGGTAGTTTTTTTAAATGATTTTGGAGAGTGGAAGGCTATCAGACTTTGGGATTTTTCTTTGAAACATTACTGTCAATTTTGAGATACTTACATAAGCATTTTTAAATTAAAGGCTCAGTAGCACATGGAAGACAAAATTATGGAGGTCCTCCTCGTAGAGAGCCAGTCTCTTTTCAGAGAGTTGGCTATATGTCACAAAGAGATGGTGGTTATGCTACTAGAGACAGGTAAGAGAAAACACAGTATATGAATTAAGTCATGGTTAGTTTTGTTGTTCTTGTTGAAATTTACCTAACACAAAATAGAACATTTAAAAGTGAACAATTCAGTAACATTTAGTACCCTTAACAGTGTTATGCAACCACCAGCTCTGTTCAGTTCCAAAACATTTCATCACCCCAGAATAAAATTAATAAGCAGTCACTCCCATTTTCTCCCCCCTGTCCCTGGTAGGTACCCACCTGTGTCCTTATCTATGAATTTATGTAATCCTGAATATATCATACTAATGGAAGCAAACAATATGTGACCTTTATTATCCAGCTTTCCCTTAGCATAAATGTTTTCAAAGGTCATTCATGCTCTAGCATGAATCAGTACTTCAGACTTTTTTTTTTTTTTTTTTTGGCTGACTGAATATTCCATTTTATGTGCGATTAACATGGTTTGTTTATCCATCTGTGTGAGTTATTCCCATCATTGTGCTGTCATGAATACTGCTGTACAAGCATTTGGGTACCTGTTTTCAATTCTTTTTGAGTGTATATATACTTAGGAGTGGAATTCCTGGGACATATAGTAATTCTTTAATTTTTTAAGGAACTGCTGATCTATTCCACAGAGCCGGTACTCTTTTACATTTCTGCCACGCACATATACTTGATTTGTTTCTCTGCATCTGCACCAACACTTGATATATTCAGTTTGTTTATTTTTAATTATAGCCAGTGTGAGAGGTGCAAAGTAGATATTCCATTTTGGTTTTGAATTTCATTTCCCTAATAAATATGTTGAGCATCTTTTCATGTCCTTGTTGGTCATTGTATATCTTCTTTGAACAAAAGTATATTCAAGTTCTTTTCCTGTTTAAAATTTTTTGTCTTTTAGCTGTCTGAATCCTTTATATATTCTGGATATGATAAGTTGCCTTTCAGACTTTATCTGCTTTATTTAAGTTATTCACGGAGAAATTATCCAAGCTTCCGAGCCAGCAAGGATTACACTCCGCCACCTAGAGTCTATGCACACGGTTATTATGGACATTCAAGTTCTCGGATTGATCATCCCTCTAGAGGATATAGGTAATATAAAAGTTTGTGTTTATATCAAATAAAAACATTCTTTTAAATTATGTGATCGTGACACATAATTTAAATTGATGACATAATTTATATCATTCTTTTAAATTTAGTGATCGTGATGGCTATGGTGGAAATCCTGATACAGATTATTCTGAATATCGAAATGGAAGCTCTAACAGGGATTCATATGGGAGTTATGGTAAGAGTCCAGTTACAACATGTAAATCATAGAATTAGACTTAACCAGATCGTTGTTTACTCTACTTTTACTTCAGTTCCTTAAAGGTAAAACTATGATTAGCATAGCCTTTTTTATAAGTTAAAGACCTTTGAATTGTTTTGTTAATAAAATGCTATGAAGGGTAAATGGGCAGTCTCATCTTTTTTTCTCACTACCGAAAAACTATTTTAACATTAGTAGTATTATTTTATTTATTTATTTATTTGCAGCACAAGGGCCTCTCACCGTTGTGCCCTCTCCCATTGTGGAGCACAAGCTCCTGACGCGCAGGCCCAGAGGCCGTGGCCTATGGTCCCAACCGCTCTCTGGCATGTGGGATCCTCCCGGACCGGGTCACGAACCCGTGTCCCCTGCATCGGCAGGCGGACTGTCAACCACTGCGCCACCAGGGAAGCCCCACTAAATCTTGTTAAAAGTTGCCACTCTACTGATTACTTAAAAATGCTAAAATAGGGGCTTTTACTTTCAAAGAAACTACTTAGGCTGAGAAATATGGCTCGCTCTTTTAAATAAATGTGAAAGCCCCGCACCGTTGCTACATACTTTATATTTTCATAGCAGAGACAGATAAAGCTTATCTTTTCAAATATTTAGCACTTTAAGTCATGTTATATGATACCAGAAAAATTGTAATGTTTAAAGTTTGTTTATCAATCATCAACTTCCCAGTTGACTCCCGTGTTACACCAGCAGGACGAAGGGTCCCGCTGACATACGGTGGAAGCAGTTGCTGTGAGAGCAATACGAGAGATGGATGTGGAGGAGGTCCGGAAGGTTACTCAAGCAGCCAAAGTAATACTTATTCAAGTGGTCGTGAGCGTGGAAGACAGGAACAACGAGGGTTTCCACCCTCTGTGAATAGGGAGTACCTTGCTCCCTGTGACTCTCATACAGTGGCTCAGGCTGTGGGGCTTCCAGACGAGGTTATGCGGGAAGCCAATCTGAAAGAGAGGGCCGAAGCAGATATTAAAAATAACACTTAGTTATGTACCAGATATTCTTTACAATGGAAAAGTTTAAGTTGTTTTCTTTAATTGATGCTTGAATACTACTAAAAGAAAAATGTTGGTTTGGGGGGAAGAGGCATATATTAAGTATTCCTCTATGAATTTTCAGGCAAAATGAAAACATGGAATTATTAAAGGTACTTGCATATTTGTTCGTATTAATTGAAATGTAGACTTTGTGTTTAAAATGTTCAAAATTTTCAGAGTAAAAAAGTTTCATGAACTATTTCTTGTTAATTATACTGCTGAGTTAAACAAGCATAAAACGTTTGTTTGGAGGCTGAATTGTGCTGTTTGCCTAAACTTTTCCTTTGTACATGTATGTATTCAAAATTAAGCTATCTGTTATTTCTCCATCGCAAGCTGTGACTGCTTTCCAGTTAAGCTAAAGAAATTATATGTTCCTCTTTGAAAGCTGAAACATATAAAAGGTTTGAGAAGCCTCCAAAAAGGCTGAGAAACAATGCTTGCATTATTAGTGCAATTCAATGTGTCTTTACCCCTTTAAAGCAATAGTATGGATGAAAGGAAAATCTAGACATGTGGCTGTAAAGAGTTTAAGAAATCTTGAGGTTAAGTATCTATTTTCTGATCCATATTCAAGTGGCCGATGACCAACGTGGGAATAATGGTTATAAAACCAATTTTCCACTCAATGTAAATGGAACCAGTTAACTTTTCTGAGTATATATATCTTAGTGAAAGTTAGTACCCCTAGATTTTAAGACATTGGGAAACGTTTTAAGTAATACTGATTTTAACTTTATGTTGGTGTGCTTGATGTAACACAAAGGGTTTCGTAATATACTCATTAGTATAGAGTTATCTGGAGGGTTAAGGGTTTTTTGTCAGTGACTTCAGGTGACATTTAATGAGTAATGCTTACAATTTGGGAAGAAACTGGAGTGTAAAAACTTTAAGCCAAATTGGAATCTGCAAAACTAGTACAGAAATCTGCAATATCCTTTTAAGGGAACAGCAAACATGAAGTTCAGGGGAAGGAGAGTATTATTTGAGCCAAACTGAGGATTATAACTCAGGAGACAGACTCAGAAAGTTCTGAGGACTGTTCTACCTGTTAGAAGTCAAAGGCATGGTTACATCCATTTTGAAGAGAAAGGACAGTATATCACATCAAAGTGACATACAGATATTTTACATGAAGATCAGCAGGGATACGTAGTCTGGGTAAGCAGGTACAAAGTGAGCAGCAAGTCAACATGATCCCAGTACAGAGCTGGGAAAGAACAGTATTCTTTTTAAGAAGTTACAGCCTAAGTGTCAGAGGAAGGTAAAATAATTGACCTGTATGATCAGGAAGGCAATCTTGTCTTTGAGGAACTCTGGTTAATGTGTAATGCAGATATTAGGGAGGGAGCGAGGGTGTCTCAATGACCACAGAATTTTATGTTTAATTTTTCTTGGCTGGCCTTAAAGTACTGCATTTCATAAAATCCTACTGGACATGAAAGGTTTGCTTTTAGTTTCTAAAAATCAGATTGATGAGTCAAATCCTTAAAAGGAAGGGTAAAGCAAACGAAGTTTCGAACCCAAAACTGAACCGATTACTTTTTCCTGAGTACATGTTCATGAAAAACCCGTAAAACTCTTAAGTGTTTAACAGTTGGGTGATCTTCAAATTACAGGGATACTGTGGGTTTGGTTCCAGAACAGTAAAGCAAGTCATGGTTTTTCTCAATTTCACGGCTTCTTATGTAACCCAGTCTTTGCTATTAACAGAAAACATGTATTTCTCCACTAGTTTTTAAGAGAAATGTGTTTGTTCGTTTGTTCCTCGTGTGTAAAAATACTCATTGTGTTCCCAGTGAATTGAAGCTTCTTGCTCTTCATGCCAAGAGTTGGGCATGAGACAGGCGGTTAAGCAAGTAAAGTGAGGATTTATTTAAGCAAGAATATGCCCTCAGGGAGAGCAGGCAGTTAGGTGAGGAGCTGCTGCCCTGGGTTCCATTGGCAAGCCAGTTATGAGGGGCATACAAAGGAAGGGGTGGCATACTCATTGGGGAAGCAGGAGTTTGGGGGTCAAATTCCCTGTTTCTTTGCAGCTCCAGAAGGGATTTTTGTCCTTATTTAGCTTAATCAGAAGTGTCATGGCCTCACTGCATGGTGTGTGCTGCTTGTCTGCAAGGCTAATTTTATTGTAAGGAGAGCATAATGAGCAACAGGTTACATTTGGAAGTAGGAGATTCCTGTCTTTCCTCATCTCTCTTTGTCTGCCTTCAGGACACTTACCACCGAAAATGTGTAGTTTCCTGTCAGTCTGGAGGCTCCTGTTTTTCTTTGTCTGCCCATGGACCTCTGCTCTTTACCAGGTGCTTGATTTCCTGCCACCTGGCCCCTCTTCCATTATTCTGCTCATATCTAGCTACTCGCCTGCTGTAGCAATTACAGTAATCTTAACCTCACAGTCCTTCAATTGCATTGCAGTCACTGAAAAACATGCTTAACATCCAGATTTAATTTTGTTCATGAATGAGTGATATCCAAACCTCTATAAGATGATTTTCTCAGACACCATCTGAGATTAATATCAATAGTTTTTCCTCTCGTGTTTCTTTCCTGTCAAGCAGAGGATTAAAATATTAAACAATCATTGTTGAAATACTAACAGTTCTTTGATTTCCTGCTATATACTGAACTTGTCCCTTCCAGTAGACTTGCTTGGAAGCTGCCGGCTGGTCTACATATTAGGTAGAAACCATAAAACCCCTAAATTAGGGAACAATTATAACTTTGCCTGACTTAAAGATCAGCTTTTGTATAATGCATACAGCTGTTATCTATCTAGACTATGGAAAGTGTCCCAAGAAATACTAACTGATCACCATCAACTGATCAACTGGTGTTTACATGAACACATTTCATTGCATCGTTTTCTCAAGTGCTCAATAATGGTTAATATACGATTAAGACACTACCAACACAAAGAAAGCATTAACACCACAGATCTGGGCTTCCCTAGTGGCCCAGTGGTTGAGAGTCCGGCTGCCGATGCAGGGGACACGGGTTCGTGCCCCGGTCCGGGAGGATCCCACATGCCGTGGAGCGGTTGGCCCCGTGAGCCATAGCCGCTGAGCCTGCGCGTCCGGAGCCTGTGCTTCGCGACGGGAGGGGCCACAACGGTGAGAGGCCGGCATACCGCAAAAACAAAATCAAAAACAGAACAGTTTCATGATTTTGACCAGTCTCTGAAAATGGCAGGGTTACAAGTTAACCTCGGGCTCCCACTTAATATAAAAGTAATTACAATATTTTCACACTTTTGTTTTGAACCCTGAATTATGTTTTCGGCTCAATGTGCTCAGTACGTCATTTAACCTCACAATAACCCTATCTGATAATTCTTTATCATCTTGTTTTCGTAGACTGGGTAAATTTAAGAGTTTAGGTAGCTTACCCAGTTTCATATAACTACTAAATTTTGAAGTTTAGATTATTTTCTGTCTGCCTGACTTCGTATCATATTAAATCACTATACGCATTATATCTTCTAGACATTCATATTTCTGTTTCAGATTATTCTAACAGTTCCACTAAAAAAATTAAGTAGCATATCTGAATAGCAAGCAAAATGCTTCATGATCTGGTCCTCCCCATTTTTCATCTATCAAGAAATCCCTGAACTCTCCCTACTGATTACCTGGAGCTTCACGTTATTACCCCAAAATGCCTTTTCCTTTTTTTTTTTTTTTTTTTTTTAACGGTACGCGGGCATCTCACCGTTGTGGCCTCTCCCGTTGTGGAGCACAAGCTCCGGACGGGCAGGCTCAGCGGCCATGGCTCAGGGGCATGTGGGATCCTCCCGGACCGGGGCACGAACCCGTGTCCCCTGTATCGGCAGGCGGACTCTCAACCACTGCGCCACCTGGGAAGCCCTTCTCCTTTATATTGATTAAATTAAAGCAACTGGGAAAAGTATGCAGTGAAAGGTAGAGAACACATTCTGCTGTTGCAGTTTTCTTTAGAGTTTCTCCCGCGAGTTCTCTCGCGAGTTTCTCTCGCGAGTTTCTCTGTTCACCCCTCCCCTACCTCCACATCTTCCATCTTCCCTACCTCCCCTGCGGCTCATCCCTTCCCCCACCCACCGCTACATCTGGTTCCTTAGCCTCTTTCTAGAAGTAGAGCGCTTGCTCTCGAGCCTTAGTTTAGTTAACGGTCGTCTGAAGAGACGCGGAAGGAGGACTTCTGAAGAGGAGGACAAAATAAGGTAAGAAATTCGGCATTTTAGGGAGGAGAGAATAACTTATACCTCAGGAGAAAGAGTTGACACCTATATGTTCTCCTGTTACCAGAGAAAGCATGGTAATTCAGATTTTGATTTTTCTCTCAGGCTTTTTCTGTAAGAGATAAGAGCCGAGTAAGTGGTGTTTGTATAACTATGTCTGAATAGACAGTGTCTCGAGAAGTCTATCAGTTGTTCTTGAACAGTACGTTTACTGTTTGTTCTCCTGGAGAATCAGTTGCCAAGGCAGCGATGAAAAGCCAGTGAAGTTCCTGGAGTTGGTCCGTGAATTGCGAAGTTGGGGGTGGGGGTGGAGCTAGGTTTGAAATGCTGCGGGAGGGAATATTGAGTAGATAACTTAAGTGTGATTAGCGGCGTACCCTCTTTGCTGTTTACTCTCACTTGCGGGTAGTGGAGCGTATGCCGGGCGCCAGTTTTGTTCCGCTTGCGCTTTTGTTTTTTGCGGTATGCGGGCCTCTCACTGCTGTGGCCCCCCCCACCGCGGAGCACGGGCTTGGTACCCAGAGGCTCCAGACGCGCAGGCCCAGCGGCCATGGCTCACGGGCCCAGCCGCTCCGCGGCTGGTGGGCTCCTCCCGGAGCGGTGCCGAACCCGTGTCCCCTGGGTAGGCAGGCGGACTGTCAACCACTGCGCCAGCAGGGAAGCCCTCTCGTGCAGTTTTTCTTTTTTCTTTTTTGTTTCCTCGGGTTTTCTTTGTGAAAGCAGAGGTACTGAGCAATACAAGCAAGATAGCTATTTTAACTTAAATGATTTAAAACTTGTAATTTTAGTTATCAAATGTCAAAATGTTGATTCACTTGACAAAAAGCGTCTGATTTAATTTGGCATATAAAGAATGGTACTCTCTTTTGACCAGTGTTTCTTAAAGTCTATCGATCTAAGTAAACACAGTTTACATTTTCCTCAATAAAGGAAGTAACTCCCTCCTTTGCTTTTATGACTTACCACTTTTAAAGTTTGTGGAAAAAAAATATTTTAAGCATTATTTGATGCATAGACAAGAAAAATGTGAGTAGATGTGAAAAATTTAAAAATATGTTTAAGGTATATTCTGCACAGTTCATAAAACATATTAACTGTTAGATGTGTAGAATCCAGGACTATTTATTATTGCTTATTTTTTTGTTGTGTTTTGGAAAAGAAGCCTTGAACCCTGCAGGTAAACTAATTTACAGCTGCCTTCTAATCTAGTTTTTACATACAGGTTTTTGTAAGATATCTATAAAGAATGGAGCATTTGTTACGCCAGTGCTTGTTTTGCTTTGTGTTACAAGTTTCCTCTCTTTTAAGTAAGAAACGGCAAATATTTTCACTGATATAGGGTACTTCAGTTGAGTTATAAACAGGTGTAATAGTTTTTGCTTATAATTTACTTTTTGCTATATGTATAAAGATATATTTTTAATTACTTACAGAAAAATGGCGGAAGCAGACCAGGCTGGGAAACTGTTCATAGGAGGCCTCCATGCTGACACCAATGAAAATTCTCTTGAAGTGGTATTTGGGAAATATGGTCACATTATGGAAGGTAATTTTTAGAACCTATATATATACATATAGACACACACACACACACACACACACACATATATGTTCGAAGCAAATGTGTATTAAACATACACCATTGAACAGCTAAGTTAAAGTGCTTTTTCTATTTGTAACACACGAGCACTTTTTTTTTAAGTTTCTGTTTTTTATTAGGAAAGCACTGGGCAATGAGGGAAATTGTACAACTTAGGGGCTCCTACTACTGAGAAGGGAAAAAAGCAGCGTTTCTTTCTTCACCCCAGCCACGCTTTGCAGCATGCTGGGTTTTACTTACCTGACCAGGGATCAAGCCCACGCACAGTGGCATGCGGCATGTGGATCTTAGTTGCCTGACGAGGGATCAGACCCGTGTCCCCTTCATTGGGAACGTGGAGTCTTATCCACTGGACCACCAGGGAAGTCCCAGGGCTTTTTAAACATACTGGGGTCATAGGACATGAAATGGGATGAGATATGCTAGTTGTAGAATGGTTGAAATTATTGACTCTCTTTTTAAACTACTAGAAATGATATAAAATGGAAAGGTTTTTTTGCTTTATTTGTTTTTGGTGTTTGTTTTGTTTTTAAGTAACTTCCGGGAGGCTGTTACTGCACTGTGTCCATAACATGAAATTAAGGAGGGCTTATGAGAAAGTGTCAAAGGATGGATTATTTTGAAAATATGAAATGTTCAATTTTATGTGAAATTTAAATTAAAAATATTTATGTATATTACAGTTATGTTGATAAAGGATCAGAAAAAAAACAAGTCTAGAGGCTTTGCTTTTATTACTTTTGAGAATCCTGCAGATGCAAAGGATGCTATCCAAGATATGAATGGAAAAGTAAGAGCCTTTTAATAATATTTTGTGTTCTCCATTTATTAGTATGTCTAGATTTTTTTTCTAGTTTTTTAAAGTAACATGATGCCATATAAGCCTTCACTCTCCTTTTTGTCACATAAGTACTGGATTGTCTGGTTGGAAAGAGATTGACATTAACATTAGCTTTAACAATATATTTTAAACCTGTTTTAGCATTCAAATGTAAAAGTAAATAAGTTTTAGCCTGTAGAGCTCTCCCCAATATCCCATACTGTTATTTTTAAGTCTCGACTTTTTTGTACTTAAGAGTCACTCTTTCTTGTGTCAATGTTACAAATAATCATTTGTCCCTTACAACTGTACTTTTAATTGCATATTTGCTCAAAGAATTCTTTTATATTGTAGGTAATATTTTTCCCATTTTATATTGCAGGTAATATCTTTTTATATTCATCATCCTGTGAATTGTTCATTGTTAAAAGTACCTCCAGTGCATCTCAGTTCTCATAGTGGGGAACACATACATTAATTCCCTTTGTCCTATAGCTTGGTTTCTGGTATGCTGCAGGCACTTGGCACATGTTGACCCTTTTACTTTACTTTCATATTTTAAGGTATGGTAGTACCTAAAAGTTGATCTTCACTCATGATTATATTTTGGGTGCAGAGGTAAATTTGTGTCATGAAGGATAGTTGACCCCCATTTTTGGTTTGTTTTCAGGCACAAGAACGTGTAGTCTGTGTAGACATTATTCTTCAATTCTTTATTCAACAGATATTTTATTGCCAGGCATTGCTTTAGCAATTGATTAATGGTTGTGGGTACTACAAATTACCTATTTTCTTGGACACTTGTGTTCTAGGGTGAAAGATGAGAAACGTACAAGTAAAACTAAATACAATTTCATATGCAAAAATATTAAGGAAAATAAAGTAGGTAATTTCATTAGAGCTTAAGGGGAGTGGATTTCTATACATATACATCTAAGAATGTTAAATCCTGAATGTTGGGAGGGAGGCAGCCATTCATAAGTGTATGGGAAATATTTTGGACCCAGAAACAGAAAAGGAGGCCCTAACGTGGGAGCACATGGCTGTTGAGGCTGTTTGTATTGGGCCAGGGCCCATCCATATCCACCAGAAGTCTTAGTAGGAATTCAGCATTTAAAATTGTTTTCCAAGGATAACATGAAACAGCTAGAGTGTTTTACTTAGAGCAATTATATGATGATTTGAATTATGTTTTCAAAAATCACATTGGCATCTATAGAAGGTTAATGTAGGAAGCTGTTGGAAGATTAAGAAGTGTAAGCATGTCTTAAACATAAGAATATGAAGTACTATTATAAGAAGGTACTCTTGGGGGACATGTTTAAACAATTGAATAAGGCAAGAAATGTTAAGGACCAAATAAGTGCTCTATTTAAAAAAAAATCAAGGAAATTATTAGAAGTAAATACAGAAGGACAATCATGTTGGAAAATGTTCTTTCTCTTAATATATAATAAATGCTAAAAAAGATTAGAGTAGGAATAACCATTTTGAATAAACAACTGAATCATTTTATTTTTTAAATGACACGTATACTTTTATATACCCTTGGGACACTGAAAACTTTGAATGGTAGAAGTAGAGAAAGGAAGTGAGTTTAGTTCTCCATTATAGAAAATAAAAGGGTATATTCTCTCATGATAAGTGAGAGGTATTAATCTTCTTTTAATACCAGAGGACATTTCAGGGAGCTCTAATTGCCAATACATACACTTTATGTTGGATGACTTAATGAAAGGCAGTTACTCATTAAGTCTCATTTATCTGGCATGGTGAAGGACACAATCATTTCAGAAGAAAATGTTTGCTTTGGGGAAAAAAGACTGATCTTGAACTAGAGCAGTTGTAAATAAATTTGATGTGATGTTATTAATGTTATACTTAATCTGTTTAGTCTTTGGATGGAAAGGCAATTAAGGTAGAGCAAGCCAACAAACGATCTTTGGAAAGCGGTGGTACACAGAGACCACAACCTCCTGCAAGAAACAGGGGCCATCTGAGAAATCCGAGACATGGAAGAGGAAGAAATCGAAGAGGAGGAAATAGAAGAGGTGGAAATGGAAGAGGAGGAAGTGGGAGCGCAAGAGAGCATCCCTCACCTGGAGGACACCTGGGTAATGTTTTGAAATACAAGGCTGCAACCAGAGGACCGAAAAATAGTAGGTTTAACTGTATAGAAACCTCTCAGTTTTTATTCCATCCTTTATGAGCAAAGTAGTGTGTAAGAACTATCAGATGATGAATCACATTGATAGTCAGAAGTATTTCTAAGTGGTGAAGAATTATTGTAGTTATAAAATGACTTAACTAGGTAATGTGCAAAATGTTAATCACCTTACAGGGGAATAGCATAAATTTTAAACTAAATTCAGTCTCTTTTACCATTATTACTAATTGCCTCTTTTCTTCGAGAATTTTTCTACCGAGTTTCCTACTGTTGATCATACATTAGAATTTTTCACTTTAGGACCAATAACTTGATATGAGTTTAAATCAATGATTCATTCATAATCTCTTAAAAATACATTGGTTAATTTTATTCTGAGAGTAGCCTTATTGCATCATAAAAATACTAGAGAATCTTGAAAACTCCACAACAGAAAATAAAAGTCACTCAGAATATCCACAATTCAGGGCGAAACACTTCATATTTTAGGTTTCACCTTGCAGTATTTGTCTTAAGTATATGTGTTCAGACATCTAAGCAAATCTCCATTGTCATTTTGATATGAGGCTTTTCTACCTGGGTCTGTGGTTTGCATTTGGGAAAATCCCTTAGGGAAATAAATAGAGCTTTAGATTCTAAAAGGTGTCTTTGACCCAGGAAAAGAGTAAAAAGCTCTGCTTCAGAAATATGTATGTTTTCTTTGTGTGTGTATTAGAGGAGGAAGTCGTTGAAAATGCCTTTTTTTGGATTTTTTTCAGAGAAGTTTTCTACTTAGTAAGAAAAGGAGGAAAAGCACTTTGCATTTCAAAAACTTCCATATATTTAACAACCTCTGCTTCATCTATTAACCAGAACCAGTCTTCAGAAATAAAACGTTTAGTTTCTTTTTGTGCTAATTCCATGTGTGAATTTTAGGAAATGTTTTTTGAAAGTTCAGTTAGAGGGTGTGCCCATTTTAAGATAACACAGTTTTGTTCTTTTCCCACTATCTTGAGCTTGAGAAAAGTTGACCAGTTCATATTCTGCCATGTGTAAGAGTACTCATTTTTTCTTGCCTGTGGCACAACCGGGGAATTGGAATACATCTAAACACCTTTCTGGTTCGAAAGGTAACACATCAATTTTCAGTATTTAGTGTGCATTTCTTAAATACTATTAAAATTGAACAGAACATAGCCCTTTTGACTGAGAAATGAACATTAAGAGTTGATCTGTGAATAACACAGGCCTGAACTGTTGATCAACTTACAAGCAGATTTTGTTTTTCAATAAATACATATAAGATCACTACGTGATCCAAGGTTGGTTGAATCCATGGATGCAGAACTAGGGATACTGGACCAAGTGTAAAGTTATAAGCAGATATTCTCCGGCAAAGGGAGTTATTTGTATGTATGTACTTAACTTTTAGGTAATGCATTTTTTATTCATCCTTTTTATTTTTAATGCTTTGATTTATACCTAGGATGTTGTGTTTTTCAAAAGCTTCCTTGACACCAGAATTATATAACTAATAACTTACCATCTTCCTCCTAAAATGATGAAAAATTCAGTTTTACATTTAATTTATCCAGGTTTTTCTGTACTCTCTCTCTTCTCCCCAGAGCACTTTCATACCAGTGGTTCTTCAGTTTTGTTCCTACGTTTCCCAAACTGACTTTTACGGTAAGTCTTTGAACTCTACTGACTTATGTGTCATATGAGGAAACAATCATATTGGTTTAGACAGATAGGAAAGCTGAAGACTGGAGTAATGGTTTAGTGAAAATTTATAACAATAAGTGAAACTTGCCCGATGAAAAAATGTTGATTCTGCTTAACTAAAAAGATTTCATTTAAACACAGGTCGTGGTGGACACACTCCTAGTCCCAAGGCGAGTTCTTCCAGGGGAGCCTTTCCAGTTAAAAGAGGACCATGTTCCAGAAGTGGAGGTCTTCCTCCTAAGAGATGTTGCCAAGGGCGAAGCAGTAGGGGGGTGGGAAGACAAGGTAAATGCTATATAATGCAGAGACAGTTGTTTCTAATTAATGAAAGGGAGCTATTTTAAACAGAATGTTTAAGCAAAATGGGAAGTGAGAAGTATATGGACATGTTAACCAATCACTAATTTATTGATTGATTTGTGGTTGGGAAATAACTTGTCAGTTTTTGATTATAGATGTAGTAGGTGATTAGCACTGCAGTGGGGAAAACATTGCTTGTAAGTCCATGTTGGCTATAGAATTCCTCTTAATTTAAGTTGCTGCTAACACTTTTTGGTTAGTAGGCTTCTTTATCACATAGTTTCAATATCAGAATTTTCATGAAAACTATGTCCTGTGAGAGAATGTTCTGGTCTGTAGACTAGTTAAGCTATGTATATTGGCTAGCTGGTTTTATTAATTATTATAAACAATAATTGAAACTTGCCATATGAACTGTAGTTTGTGCTCTTAACTTTTCTAGCACTGTTTTCTGATCCGTAATATGGTAGAGACTTGAAACAGCCATTATCAAATTGCCCTTTTACGTGTAGAATATGAATGAAGCCAAATGTAGCACGATATTGACTTCAAAACACAACAGAAGCTAAGAAGCCTACCCTTTCCATTAGTAGATGGTTAGCCTAGTGAACAAACAAGAGAAGAGAACAAACAAGGTCCTAGTGACCTCCAGGAATGAGGAATAAGAATTAACACAGGAAGAGAACGTTATTTATGGGAGATAGTTTCATATTTTGGGAGCGGTACAGTGTTTTTCAAATGAGCCCTTTATTGCTAATAAACAAGAGAAGTCACTATTGCTATCCTCATACAAGGCCCATAATTAAGGTTGTACACTTAAAGGAGAGAGCCGACCACTTGGTGGTTGAATATGTGACAGTAGTTACCAAAAATCAATGTTTTGCTCAAAGTCTGAGAAGTGTTCCCTACTGCTGGTAATCTAAAGGTTATGCCAACTGTATGGGGAACGGGAGATGTCAGAAAATACAATGTTCAGTGGTACCATTGAAAGGGAAACGAAAATGTGCGTAAATGGAATTTTAGAAGGGGTAGTTTTTTTAAATGATTTTGGAGAGTGGAAGGCTATCAGACTTTGGGATTTTTCTTTGAAACATTACTGTCAATTCTGAGATACTTACATAAGCATTTTTAAATTCAAGGTTCAGGATCACATGGAAGAGAAAATTGTGGAGGTCCTCCTCGTAGAGAGCCAGTCTCTTTTCGGAGAGTTGGCTATATGTCACAGAGATGGTGGTTATGCTACTAAAGATAGGTAATAGGAAGCACAGTATATGAATTAAGTCATGGTTAGTTTTGTTGTTCTTGTTGAAATTTACCTAACACAAAATTGAACATTTAAAAGTGAACAGTTCAGTAACATTTAGCACACTTAACAGTGTTATGCAACCACCAGCTCTGTTCAGTTCCAAAACATTTCATTACCCCAGAATAAAATTAATCAGCAGTCACACCCAATTTGTCCCCCCTTGTCCCCGGTAGGTACCCACCTGTGTCCTTATCTATGAATGTATCTACTCCTGAATATATCATACTAATGGAAGCAAACAATATGTGACCTTTATTATCCAGCTTTCCCTTAGCATAAATATTTTCAAGGATCATTCATGCTGTAGCGTGAATCAGTACTTCAGACCTTCTTTTTTTTGGCTGACTAAATATTCCATTATATGTGTGGTTAACATGGTTTGTTTATCCATCTGTGTGAGTTATTCCCATCATGGTGCTGTCATGAATACTCCTGTACAAGCATTTGGGTACCTGTTTTCAATTCTTTTTGAGTGTATGTATACTTAAGGAGTGGAATTCCTGGGACATAGAGGAATTCTTTACATTTTTTAAGAAACTGCTAATCTTTGCCACAGAGCCTGTACTATTTTCCATTTCTGCCATGCACATATACTTGGTTTGTTTCTCTGCATCTGCACCAACACTTGATATATTCTATGGGTCTATTTTTCATTATAGCCAGTATGATACGTGCAAAGTAGATATTTCATTTTGGGTTTGAATTTCATTTCCCTAATAAATATGTTGAGCAGGTTTTCATGTCCTTGTTGCTCATTGTATATCTCCTGTAAACAAAAGTATATTCAAGTCCTTTGCCCATTTAAAAGTTTTTGTCTTTTTGCTGTCTTGAGTTCTTAAATATTCTGGATATGATAAGTTGCATTTAAAATTTTAGCTGCTTTATTTCAGTTATTCAAGGAGAGATTATCCACACTCCTGAGCCAGCAAGGATTATACTCCACCACGTAGACGCTATGCACACAGTTATTACGGACATTCAAATTCTCGGAATGATCATCCCTCTAGAGGACATAGGTAATATAAAATGTTGTGTTTATATCAAATAAAAACATTCGTTTCAATTATGTTATTGTGACACATAATTTAAATTGATGACATAATTTATGACATTCTTTTAAATTCAGTGACCGTGATGGCTATGGTGGAAATCGTGATAGAGATTATTCTGAATATTGAAGTGGAAGCTTTTACAGGGATTCATATGGGAGTTACGGTAAGAGTCCAGTTACAACTTGTAAATCATAGAATTAGACTTAACCAGATCGTTGTTTACTCTACTTTTACTTCAGTTCCTCAAAGGTAAAAGTATGTTTAGCATGTCCTTTTAGATAAGTTAAAGACCTTTGAATGGTTTTGTTAATAGCTCACTTAAAATAAAAGGCTATGAAGGGTAAATGGGCAGTCTCATCTTTTTTTCTCATTACAGAAAACCAATTTTAACATTATTATGATTTTTATTTTTATTTTGTGTGCGGGACACGGGCCTCTCACCATCGTGGCCCCTCCCGTTGCGGAGCACAGGCTCCTGACGCGGAGTCCCAGAGGCCATGCACGGCCCAAGGTCCCAACCGCTCCCCGGCATGTGGGATCCTCCTGGACCGGGGCACGAACCCGTGTCCCCTGCATCGGCAGTCGGACTGTCAACCACTGCGCCACCAGGGAAGCCCCACTGAATCTTGTTAAAAGTTGCCACTCGACTGATTATTTAAAAATGCTAAAATAGGGGCTTTTACTTTCAAAGAAACTACTTAGGCTGAAAAATATTGCTCGCTCTTTTAAAGAAATGTAGAAGCCCTTCACCGTTGCTACCTAGTTTATATTTTCATAGCAGAGAGAGCTGAAGCTTATCTTTTCAAATATTTAGCACTGTAAGTCATGTTATATGATCCCAGAAAAATTTGTAATGTTTAGCGTTTGTTTATCAATCAGTAACTTCCCATGTGACTCCCGTGGTGCACCAGCAGCACGAAGGGCCCCTGTGACTTACGGTGGAAGCAGTCGCTGTGATAGCAATATGAGAGATGGATATGGAGGAGGTCCGGAAGGTTACTCCAGCAGGCAAAGTAATACTTATTCAAGGGGTCGAAAGCGTAGAAGACAGGAACAATGAGGGTTTCCACCCTCTGTGAATAGGGAGTACCTTGCTCCCCGTGACTCATACAGTAGCTCAGTTTGTGGGGCTTCCAGACGAGGTTATGCGGGAAGCCAATCTGAAAGAGAGGGCCGAAGCAGATATTAAAAATTAACACTCAGTCATGCACCAAATGTTCGTTACAAAGGAAAAGTTTAAGTTGTTTTCCTTAATTGATGCTTGAACACTACTAAAAGAAAAATGTTGGTTTGGGGGGAAGAGGCATATATTAACTTTTCCTCTAGGAATTTTCAGACAAAGGGGAAACATGGAATTATTCAGAGGACTTTCATGTTGTTAATGTTAATTGAAAAGTAGAAGTCGTGTTTCAAATGTTCAAAATTTTCAGAGTAAAAAAATTTCGTGAAATATGTTTTGTTGATGATACTGCTGAGTTAAACAAGCATAAAACTTTTGTTTGGAGGGTGAATTGTGCTGTTTGCCTAAACTTTTCCTTTGTACGTGAATGTATTCAAAATTAAGCAATGTGTTATTTCTCCATCGCAAGCTGTGACTGTTTTCCAGTTAGGCTAAAGAAATTACATGTTCCTTTTTGAAAGCTTATAAACATGTAAAAGTTTTGAGAAGTCTCCAAAAAGGCTGAGAAACAATGCTTGCATTATTAGTGAAAGTCGATGTGTCTTTATCCCTTTAAAGCCATAGTATAGATGAAAGGAAAATTGAGACAGGTGACTGTAAAGAGTTTAAGAAATCTTGAGGTTAAGTATCTATTTTCTGATCCATATTCAAGTGGCAGATGACCAACGTGGGAATAATGGTTATAAAACCAATTTTCCACTCAATGTAAATGGAACCAGTTAACTTTTCTGAGTATATATATCTTAGTGAAAGTTAGTACCCCTAGATTTTAAGACATTGGGAAACGTTTTAAGTAATACTGATTTTAACTTTATGTTGGTGTGCTTGATGTAACACAAAGGGTTTCGTAATATACTCATAAGTATAGAGTTATCTGGAGGGTTAAGGGTTTTTTGTCAGTGACTTCAGGTGACATTTAATGAGTAATGCTTACAATTTGGGAAGAAACTGGAGTGTAAAAACTTTAAGCCAAATTGGAATCTGCAAAACTAGTACAGAAATCTGCAATTTCCTTTTAAAGGAACAGCAAACATGAAGTTCAGGGGAAGGAGAGTATTATTTGAGCCAAACTGAGGATTATAACTCAGGAGACAGACTCAGAAAGTTCTGAGGACTGTTCTACCTGTTAGAAGTCAAAGGCATGGTTACATTCATTTTGAAGAGAAAGGACAGTATATCACATCAAAGTGACATACAGATATTTTACATGAAGATCAGCAGGGATACGTAGTCTGGGTAAGCAGGTACAAAGTGAGCAGCAAGTCAGCATGATCCCAGTACAGAGCTGGGAAAGAACAGTATTCTTTTTAAGAAGTTACAGCCTAAGTGTCAGAGGAAGGTAAAATAATTGACCTTTATGATCAGGAAGGCAATCTGTCTTTGAGGAACTCTGGTTAATGTGTAATGCAGATATTAGGGAGGGAGCGAGGATGTCTCAATGACCACAGAATTTTATGTTTAAGTTTTCTTGGCGGGCCTTAAAGTACTGCATTTCATAAAATCCTACGGGGCATGAAAGGTTTGCTTTTAGTATCTAACATATCAGATTGATGAGTCAAATCCTTAAAAGGAAGGATAAAGCAAACGAAGTTTCGAACCCAAAACTGAACCGATTACTTTTTCCTGAGTACCTGTTCATGAAAAACCCATAAAACTCTTAAGTGTTTAACAATTGGGTGGTCTTCAAAATACAGGGATACTGTGGGTTTGGTTCCAGAACAGTAAAGCAAGTCATGGTTTTTCTCAATTTCACGGCTTCTTATGTAACCCAGTCTTTGCTATTAACAGATAACATGTATTTCTCCACTAGTTTTTAAGAGAAATGTGTTTGTTCCTTTCTTCCTCGTGTGTAAAAATACTCATTGTGTTCCCAGTGAATTGAAGCTTCTTGCTCTTCATGCCAAGAGTTGGGCATGAGACATGCCGTTAAGCAAGTAAAGTGAGGATTTATTTAAGCAAGAATATGCCCTCAGGGAGAGCAGGCAGTTAGGTGAGGAGCTGCTGCCCTGGGTTCCATTGGCAAGCCAGTTATGAGGGGCATACAAAGGAAGGGGTGGCATACTCATTGGGGAAGCAGGAGTTTGGGGGTCAAATTCCCTGTTTCTTTGCAGCTCCAGAAGGGATTTTTGTCCTTATTTAGCTTAATCAGAAGTGTCATGGCCTCACTGCATGGTGTGTGCTGCTTGTCTGCAAGGCTAATTTTATTGTAAGGAGAGCATAATGAGCAACAGGTTACATTTGGAAGTAGGAGATTCCTGTCTTTCCTCATCTCTCTTTGTCTGCCTTCAGGACACTTACCACCGAAAATGTGCAGTTTCCTGTCAGTCTGGAGGTTCCTGTTTTTCTTTGTCGGCCCATGGACCTCTGCTCTTTACCAGGTGCTTGATTTCCTGCCACCTGGCCCCTCTTCCATTACTCAGCTCATATCTAGCTACTCGCCTGCTGTAGCAATTACAGTAATCTTAACCTCACAGTCCTTTAATTGCATTGCAGTCACTGAAAAACATGCTTAACATCCAGATTGAATTTTGTTCATGAATGAGTGATATCCAAACCTCTCTAGGAGGATTTTCTCAGACACCATCTGAGATTTAATATCAATTGTTTTTCCTCTCGTGTTTCTTTCCTGTCAGGCAGAGGATTAAAATATTAAACAATCATTATTGAAATACTAACAATTCTTTGATTTCCTACTATATACTGAACTTGTCCCTTCCAGTAGACTTGCTTGGAAGCTGCCGGCTGGTCTACATATTAGGTAGAAACCATAAAACCCCTGAATTAGGGAACAGTTATAACTTTGCCTGATTTAAAGATCAGCTTTTGTATAATGCATACAGCTGTTTTCTATCTAGACTATGGAAAGTGTCCCAAGAAATACTAACTGATCACCATCAACTGATCAACTGGTGTTTACATGAACACATTTCATTGCATAGTTTTCTCAAGTGCTCAATAATGGTTAATATACGATTAAGACACTACCAATGCAAAGCATTAACACCACAGATCTGGGCTTCCCTAGTGGCCCAGTGGTTGAGAGTCCGGCTGCCGATGCAGGGGACACGGGTTCGTGCCCCGGTCCGGGAGGATCCCACATGCCGCGGAGCGGTTGGGCCCGTGAGCCATGGCCGCTGAGACTGGCTTCTGGAGCCTGTGCTTTGCAATGGGAGGGGCCACAACGGTGAGAGGCCGGCATACCGCAAAAAGAAAAAACCAAAAACCAAAACAGTTTCATGATTTGGACCAGTCTCTAAAAAAGGCAGGATTACAAATTAACCTCAGGCTCCCACTTAATATAAAAGTAATGACAATATTTTCACACTTTTGTTTTGAACCCTGAATTATGTTTTCGGCGTTGTGCTCAATGTGCTCAGTACATCATTTAACCTCACAATAACCCTATCTGATAATTCTTTATCATCTTGTTTTCGTAGACTGGGTAAATTTAAGAGTTTAGGTAGCTTACCCAGTTTCATATAACTACTAAATTTTGAAGTTTAGATTATTTTCTGTCTGCCTGACTTCGTATCATATTAAATCGCTATACGCATTATATCTTCTAGACATTCATATTTCTGTTTCAGATTATTCTAACAGTTCCACTAAAAAAATTAAGTAAGTAGCATATCTGCATAGCAAGCAAAATGCTTCATGATCTGGTCCTCCCCATTTTACATCTATCAAGAAATCCCTGAACTCTCCCTACTGATTACCTGGAGCTTCACGTTATTAGCCCAAAATGCGTTTTCCTTTTTTTTTTTTTTACGGTACGCGGGCATCTCACCGTTGTGGCCTCTCCCGTTGTGGAGCACAAGCTTCAGACGAGCAGGCTCAGCGGCCATGGCTCAGGGGCCCAGCAGCTCAGGGGCATGTGGGATCCTCCCGGACCGGGGCACGAACCCGCATCCCCTGCATGGGCAGGCGGACTCTCAACCACTGCGCCACCTGGGAAGCCCTTCTCCTTTATATTGATTAAATTAAAGCAACTGGGAAAAGTATGCAGTAAAAAGTAGAGAACACATTCTGCTGTTGCAGTTTTCTTTAGAGTTTCTCCCGCGAGTTCTCCCGCGAGTTTCTCTGTTCACCCCTCCCCTACCTCCACATCTTCCATCTTCCCTACCTCCCCTGCGGCTCATCCCTTCCCCCACCCACCGCTACATCTGGTTCCTTAGCCTCTTTCTAGAAGTAGAGCGCTTGCTCTCGAGCCTTAGTTTAGTTAACGGTCGTCTGAAGAGACGCGGAAGGAGGACTTCTGAAGAGGAGGACAAAATAAGGTAAGAAATTCGGCATTTTAGGGAGGAGAGAATAACTTATACCTCAGGAGAAAGAGTTGACACCTATATGTTCTCCTGTTACCAGAGAAAGCATGGTAATTCAGATTTTGATTTTTCTCTCAGGCTTTTTCTGTAAGAGATAAGAGCCGAGTAAGTGGTGTTTGTATAACTATGTCTGAATAGACAGTGTCTGGAGAAGTCTATCAGTTGTTCTTGAACAGTACGTTTACTGTTTGTTCTCCTGGAGAATCAGTTGCCAAGGCAGCGATGAAAAGCCAGTGAAGTTCCTGGAGTTGGTCCGTGAATTGCGAAGTTGGGGGTGGGGGTGGAGCTAGGTTTGAAATGCTGCGGGAGGGAATATTGAGTAGATAACTTAAGTGTGATTAGCGGCGTACCCTCTTTGCTGTTTACTCTCACTTGCGGGTAGTGGAGCGTATGCCGGGCGCCAGTTTTGTTCCGCTTGCGCTTTTGTTTTTTGCGGTATGCGGGCCTCTCACTGCTGTGGCCCCCCCCACCGCGGAGCACGGGCTCGGTACCCAGAGGCTCCAGACGCGCAGGCCCAGCGGCCATGGCTCACGGGCCCAGCCGCTCCGCGGCTGGTGGGCTCCTCCCGGAGCGGTGCCGAACCCGTGTCCCCTGGGTAGGCAGGCGGACTGTCAACCACTGCGCCAGCAGGGAAGCCCTCTCGTGCAGTTTTTCTTTTTTCTTTTTTGTTTCCTCGGGTTTTCTTTGTGAAAGCAGAGGTACTGAGCAATACAAGCAAGATAGCTATTTTAACTTAAATGATTTAAAACTTGTAATTTTAGTTATCAAATGTCAAAATGTTGATTCACTTGACAAAAAGCGTCTGATTTAATTTGGCATATAAAGAATGGTACTCTCTTTTGACCAGTGTTTCTTAAAGTCTATCGATCTAAGTAAACACAGTTTACATTTTCCTCAATAAAGGAAGTAACTCCCTCCTTTGCTTTTATGACTTACCACTTTTAAAGTTTGTGGAAAAAAAATATTTTAAGCATTATTTGATGCATAGACAAGAAAAATGTGAGTAGATGTGAAAAATTTAAAAATATGTTTAAGGTATATTCTGCACAGTTCATAAAACATATTAACTGTTAGATGTGTAGAATCCAGGACTATTTATTATTGCTTATTTTTTTGTTGTGTTTTGGAAAAGAAGCCTTGAACCCTGCAGGTAAACTAATTTACAGCTGCCTTCTAATCTAGTTTTTACATACAGGTTTTTGTAAGATATCTATAAAGAATGGAGCATTTGTTACGCCAGTGCTTGTTTTGCTTTGTGTTACAAGTTTCCTCTCTTTTAAGTAAGAAACGGCAAATATTTTCACTGATATAGGGTACTTCAGTTGAGTTATAAACAGGTGTAATAGTTTTTGCTTATAATTTACTTTTTGCTATATGTATAAAGATATATTTTTAATTACTTACAGAAAAATGGCGGAAGCAGACCAGGCTGGGAAACTGTTCATAGGAGGCCTCCATGCTGACACCAATGAAAATTCTCTTGAAGTGGTATTTGGGAAATATGGTCACATTATGGAAGGTAATTTTTAGAACCTATATATATACATATAGACACACACACACACACACACACACATATATGTTCGAAGCAAATGTGTATTAAACATACACCATTGAACAGCTAAGTTAAAGTGCTTTTTCTATTTGTAACACACGAGCACTTTTTTTTTAAGTTTCTGTTTTTTATTAGGAAAGCACTGGGCAATGAGGGAAATTGTACAACTTAGGGGCTCCTACTACTGAGAAGGGAAAAAAGCAGCGTTTCTTTCTTCACCCCAGCCACGCTTTGCAGCATGCTGGGTTTTACTTACCTGACCAGGGATCAAGCCCACGCACAGTGGCATGCGGCATGTGGATCTTAGTTGCCTGACGAGGGATCAGACCCGTGTCCCCTTCATTGGGAACGTGGAGTCTTATCCACTGGACCACCAGGGAAGTCCCAGGGCTTTTTAAACATACTGGGGTCATAGGACATGAAATGGGATGAGATATGCTAGTTGTAGAATGGTTGAAATTATTGACTCTCTTTTTAAACTACTAGAAATGATATAAAATGGAAAGGTTTTTTTGCTTTATTTGTTTTTGGTGTTTGTTTTGTTTTTAAGTAACTTCCGGGAGGCTGTTACTGCACTGTGTCCATAACATGAAATTAAGGAGGGCTTATGAGAAAGTGTCAAAGGATGGATTATTTTGAAAATATGAAACGTTCAATTTTATGTGAAATTTAAATTAAAAATATTTATGTATATTACAGTTATGTTGATAAAGGATCAGAAAAAAAACAAGTCTAGAGGCTTTGCTTTTATTACAATTGAGAATCCTGCAGATGCAAAGGATGCTATCCAAGATATGAATGGAAAAGTAAGAGCCTTTTAATAATATTTTGTGTTCTCCATTTATTAGTATGTCTAGATTTTTTTTCTAGTTTTTTAAAGTAACATGATGCCATATAAGCCTTCACTCTCCTTTTTGTCACATAAGTACTGGATTGTCTGGTTGGAAAGAGATTGACATTAACATTAGCTTTAACAATATATTTTAAACCTGTTTTAGCATTCAAATGTAAAAGTAAATAAGTTTTAGCCTGTAGAGCTCTCCCCAATATCCCATACTGTTATTTTTAAGTCTCGACTTTTTTGTACTTAAGAGTCACTCTTTCTTGTGTCAATGTTACAAATAATCATTTGTCCCTTACAACTGTACTTTTAATTGCATATTTGCTCAAAGAATTCTTTTATATTGTAGGTAATATTTTTCCCATTTTATATTGCAGGTAATATCTTTTTATATTCATCATCCTGTGAATTGTTCATTGTTAAAAGTACCTCCAGTGCATCTCAGTTCTCATAGTGGGGAACACATACATTAATTCCCTTTGTCCTATAGCTTGGTTTCTGGTATGCTGCAGGCACTTGGCACATGTTGACCCTTTTACTTTACTTTCATATTTTAAGGTATGGTAGTACCTAAAAGTTGATCTTCACTCATGATTATATTTTGGGTGCAGAGGTAAATTTGTGTCATGAAGGATAGTTGACCCCCATTTTTGGTTTGTTTTCAGGCACAAGAACGTGTAGTCTGTGTAGACATTATTCTTCAATTCTTTATTCAACAGATATTTTATTGCCAGGCATTGCTTTAGCAATTGATTAATGGTTGTGGGTACTACAAATTACCTATTTTCTTGGACACTTGTGTTCTAGGGTGAAAGATGAGAAACGTACAAGTAAAACTAAATACAATTTCATATGCAAAAATATTAAGGAAAATAAAGTAGGTAATTTCATTAGAGCTTAAGGGGAGTGGATTTCTATACATATACATCTAAGAATGTTAAATCCTGAATGTTGGGAGGGAGGCAGCCATTCATAAGTGTATGGGAAATATTTTGGACCCAGAAACAGAAAAGGAGGCCCTAACGTGGGAGCACATGGCTGTTGAGGCTGTTTGTATTGGGCCAGGGCCCATCCATATCCACCAGAAGTCTTAGTAGGAATTCAGCATTTAAAATTGTTTTCCAAGGATAACATGAAACAGCTAGAGTGTTTTACTTAGAGCAATTATATGATGATTTGAATTATGTTTTCAAAAATCACATTGGCATCTATAGAAGGTTAATGTAGGAAGCTGTTGGAAGATTAAGAAGTGTAAGCATGTCTTAAACATAAGAATATGAAGTACTATTATAAGAAGGTACTCTTGGGGGACATGTTTAAACAATTGAATAAGGCAAGAAATGTTAAGGACCAAATAAGTGCTCTATTTAAAAAAAAATCAAGGAAATTATTAGAAGTAAATACAGAAGGACAATCATGTTGGAAAATGTTCTTTCTCTTAATATATAATAAATGCTAAAAAAGATTAGAGTAGGAATAACCATTTTGAATAAACAACTGAATCATTTTATTTTTTAAATGACACGTATACTTTTATATACCCTTGGGACACTGAAAACTTTGAATGGTAGAAGTAGAGAAAGGAAGTGAGTTTAGTTCTCCATTATAGAAAATAAAAGGGTATATTCTCTCATGATAAGTGAGAGGTATTAATCTTCTTTTAATACCAGAGGACATTTCAGGGAGCTCTAATTGCCAATACATACACTTTATGTTGGATGACTTAATGAAAGGCAGTTACTCATTAAGTCTCATTTATCTGGCATGGTGAAGGACACAATCATTTCAGAAGAAAATGTTTGCTTTGGGGAAAAAAGACTGATCTTGAACTAGAGCAGTTGTAAATAAATTTGATGTGATGTTATTAATGTTATACTTAATCTGTTTAGTCTTTGGATGGAAAGGCAATTAAGGTAGAGCAAGCCAACAAACGATCTTTGGAAAGCGGTGGTACACAGAGACCACAACCTCCTGCAAGAAACAGGGGCCATCTGAGAAATCCGAGACATGGAAGAGGAAGAAATCGAAGAGGAGGAAATAGAAGAGGTGGAAATGGAAGAGGAGGAAGTGGGAGCGCAAGAGAGCATCCCTCACCTGGAGGACACCTGGGTAATGTTTTGAAATACAAGGCTGCAACCAGAGGACCGAAAAATAGTAGGTTTAACTGTATAGAAACCTCTCAGTTTTTATTCCATCCTTTATGAGCAAAGTAGTGTGTAAGAACTATCAGATGATGACTCACATTGATAGTCAGAAGTATTTCTAAGTGGTGAAGAATTATTGTAGTTATAAAATGACTTAACTAGGTAATGTGCAAAATGTTAATCACCTTACAGGGGAATAGCATAAATTTTAAACTAAATTCAGTCTCTTTTACCATTATTACTAATTGCCTCTTTTCTTCGAGAATTTTTCTACCGAGTTTCCTACTGTTGATCATACATTAGAATTTTTCACTTTAGGACCGATAACTTGATATGAGTTTAAATCAATGATTCATTCATAATCTCTTAAAAATACATTGGTTAATTTTATTCTGAGAGTAGCCTTATTGCATCATAAAAATACTAGAGAATCTTGAAAACTCCACAACAGAAAATAAAAGTCACTCAGAATATCCACAATTCAGGGCGAAACACTTCATATTTTAGGTTTCACCTTGCAGTATTTGTCTTAAGTATATGTGTTCAGACATCTAAGCAAATCTCCATTGTCATTTTGATATGAGGCTTTTCTACCTGGGTCTGTGGTTTGCATTTGGGAAAATCCCTTAGGGAAATAAATAGAGCTTTAGATTCTAAAAGGTGTCTTTGACCCAGGAAAAGAGTAAAAAGCTCTGCTTCAGAAATATGTATGTTTTCTTTGTGTGTGTATTAGAGGAGGAAGTCGTTGAAAATGCCTTTTTTTGGATTTTTTTCAGAGAAGTTTTCTACTTAGTAAGAAAAGGAGGAAAAGCACTTTGCATTTCAAAAACTTCCATATATTTAACAACCTCTGCTTCATCTATTAACCAGAACCAGTCTTCAGAAATAAAACGTTTAGTTTCTTTTTGTGCTAATTCCATGTGTGAATTTTAGGAAATGTTTTTTGAAAGTTCAGTTAGAGGGTGTGCCCATTTTAAGATAACACAGTTTTGTTCTTTTCCCACTATCTTGAGCTTGAGAAAAGTTGACCAGTTCATATTCTGCCATGTGTAAGAGTACTCATTTTTTCTTGCCTGTGGCACAACCGGGGAATTGGAATACATCTAAACACCTTTCTGGTTCGAAAGGTAACACATCAATTTTCAGTATTTAGTGTGCATTTCTTAAATACTATTAAAATTGAACAGAACATAGCCCTTTTGACTGAGAAATGAACATTAAGAGTTGATCTGTGAATAACACAGGCCTGAACTGTTGATCAACTTACAAGCAGATTTTGTTTTTCAATAAATACATATAAGATCACTACGTGATCCAAGGTTGGTTGAATCCATGGATGCAGAACTAGGGATACTGGACCAAGTGTAAAGTTATAAGCAGATATTCTCCGGCAAAGGGAGTTATTTGTATGTATGTACTTAACTTTTAGGTAATGCATTTTTTATTCATCCTTTTTATTTTTAATGCTTTGATTTATACCTAGGATGTTGTGTTTTTCAAAAGCTTCCTTGACACCAGAATTATATAACTAATAACTTACCATCTTCCTCCTAAAATGATGAAAAATTCAGTTTTACATTTAATTTATCCAGGTTTTTCTGTACTCTCTCTCTTCTCCCCAGAGCACTTTCATACCAGTGGTTCTTCAGTTTTGTTCCTACGTTTCCCAAACTGACTTTTACGGTAAGTCTTTGAACTCTACTGACTTATGTGTCATATGAGGAAACAATCATATTGGTTTAGACAGATAGGAAAGCTGAAGACTGGAGTAATGGTTTAGTGAAAATTTATAACAATAAGTGAAACTTGCCCGATGAAAAAATGTTGATTCTGCTTAACTAAAAAGATTTCATTTAAACACAGGTCGTGGTGGACACACTCCTAGTCCCAAGGCGAGTTCTTCCAGGGGAGCCTTTCCAGTTAAAAGAGGACCATGTTCCAGAAGTGGAGGTCTTCCTCCTAAGAGATGTTGCCAAGGGCGAAGCAGTAGGGGGGTGGGAAGACAAGGTAAATGCTATATAAGGCAGAGACAGTTGTTTCTAATTAATGAAAGGGAGCTATTTTAAACAGAATGTTTAAGCAAAATGGGAAGTGAGAAGTATATGGACATGTTAACCAATCACTAATTTATTGATTGATTTGTGGTTGGGAAATAACTTGTCAGTTTTTGATTATAGATGTAGTAGGTGATTAGCACTGCAGTGGGGAAAACATTGCTTGTAAGTCCATGTTGGCTATAGAATTCCTCTTAATTTAAGTTGCTGCTAACACTTTTTGGTTAGTAGGCTTCTTTATCACATAGTTTCAATATCAGAATTTTCATGAAAACTATGTCCTGTGAGAGAATGTTCTGGTCTGTAGACTAGTTAAGCTATGTATATTGGCTAGCTGGTTTTATTAATTATTATAAACAATAATTGAAACTTGCCATATGAACTGTAGTTTGTGCTCTTAACTTTTCTAGCACTGTTTTCTGATCCGTAATATGGTAGAGACTTGAAACAGCCATTATCAAATTGCCCTTTTACGTGTAGAATATGAATGAAGCCAAATGTAGCACGATATTGACTTCAAAACACAACAGAAGCTAAGAAGCCTACCCTTTCCATTAGTAGATGGTTAGCCTAGTGAACAAACAAGAGAAGAGAACAAACAAGGTCCTAGTGACCTCCAGGAATGAGGAATAAGAATTAACACAGGAAGAGAACGTTATTTATGGGAGATAGTTTCATATTTTGGGAGCGGTACAGTGTTTTTCAAATGAGCCCTTTATTGCTAATAAACAAGAGAAGTCACTATTGCTATCCTCATACAAGGCCCATAATTAAGGTTGTACACTTAAAGGAGAGAGCCGACCACTTGGTGGTTGAATATGTGACAGTAGTTACCAAAAATCAATGTTTTGCTCAAAGTCTGAGAAGTGTTCCCTACTGCTGGTAATCTAAAGGTTATGCCAACTGTATGGGGAACGGGAGATGTCAGAAAATACAATGTTCAGTGGTACCATTGAAAGGGAAACGAAAATGTGCGTAAATGGAATTTTAGAAGGGGTAGTTTTTTTAAATGATTTTGGAGAGTGGAAGGCTATCAGACTTTGGGATTTTTCTTTGAAACATTACTGTCAATTCTGAGATACTTACATAAGCATTTTTAAATTAAAGGTTCAGGATCACATGGAAGAGAAAATTGTGGAGGTCCTCCTCGTAGAGAGCCAGTCTCTTTTCGGAGAGTTGGCTATATGTCACAGAGATGGTGGTTATGCTACTAAAGATAGGTAATAGGAAGCACAGTATATGAATTAAGTCATGGTTAGTTTTGTTGTTCTTGTTGAAATTTACCTAACACAAAATTGAACATTTAAAAGTGAACAGTTCAGTAACATTTAGCACACTTAACAGTGTTATGCAACCACCAGCTCTGTTCAGTTCCAAAACATTTCATTACCCCAGAATAAAATTAATCAGCAGTCACACCCAATTTGTCCCCCCTTGTCCCCGGTAGGTACCCACCTGTGTCCTTATCTATGAATGTATCTACTCCTGAATATATCATACTAATGGAAGCAAACAATATGTGACCTTTATTATCCAGCTTTCCCTTAGCATAAATATTTTCAAGGATCATTCATGCTGTAGCGTGAATCAGTACTTCAGACCTTCTTTTTTTTGGCTGACTAAATATTCCATTATATGTGTGGTTAACATGGTTTGTTTATCCATCTGTGTGAGTTATTCCCATCATGGTGCTGTCATGAATACTCCTGTACAAGCATTTGGGTACCTGTTTTCAATTCTTTTTGAGTGTATGTATACTTAAGGAGTGGAATTCCTGGGACATAGAGGAATTCTTTACATTTTTTAAGAAACTGCTAATCTTTGCCACAGAGCCTGTACTATTTTCCATTTCTGCCATGCACATATACTTGGTTTGTTTCTCTGCATCTGCACCAACACTTGATATATTCTATGGGTCTATTTTTCATTATAGCCAGTGTGATACGTGCAAAGTAGATATTTCATTTTGGGTTTGAATTTCATTTCCCTAATAAATATGTTGAGCAGGTTTTCATGTCCTTGTTGCTCATTGTATATCTCCTGTAAACAAAAGTATATTCAAGTCCTTTGCCCATTTAAAAGTTTTTGTCTTTTTGCTGTCTTGAGTTCTTAAATATTCTGGATATGATAAGTTGCATTTAAAATTTTAGCTGCTTTATTTCAGTTATTCAAGGAGAGATTATCCACACTCCTGAGCCAGCAAGGATTATACTCCACCACGTAGACGCTATGCACACAGTTATTACGGACATTCAAATTCTCGGAATGATCATCCCTCTAGAGGACATAGGTAATATAAAATGTTGTGTTTATATCAAATAAAAACCTTCGTTTCAATTATGTTATTGTGACACATAATTTAAATTGATGACATAATTTATGACATTCTTTTAAATTCAGTGACCGTGATGGCTATGGTGGAAATCGTGATAGAGATTATTCTGAATATTGAAGTGGAAGCTTTTACAGGGATTCATATGGGAGTTACGGTAAGAGTCCAGTTACAACTTGTAAATCATAGAATTAGACTTAACCAGATCGTTGTTTACTCTACTTTTACTTCAGTTCCTCAAAGGTAAAAGTATGTTTAGCATGTCCTTTTAGATAAGTTAAAGACCTTTGAATGGTTTTGTTAATAGCTCACTTAAAATAAAAGGCTATGAAGGGTAAATGGGCAGTCTCATCTTTTTTTCTCATTACAGAAAACCAATTTTAACATTATTATGATTTTTATTTTTATTTTGTGTGCGGGACACGGGCCTCTCACCATCGTGGCCCCTCCCGTTGCGGAGCACAGGCTCCTGACGCGGAGTCCCAGAGGCCATGCACGGCCCAAGGTCCCAACCGCTCCCCGGCATGTGGGATCCTCCTGGACCGGGGCACGAACCCGTGTCCCCTGCATCGGCAGTCGGACTGTCAACCACTGCGCCACCAGGGAAGCCCCACTGAATCTTGTTAAAAGTTGCCACTCGACTGATTATTTAAAAATGCTAAAATAGGGGCTTTTACTTTCAAAGAAACTACTTAGGCTGAAAAATATTGCTCGCTCTTTTAAAGAAATGTAGAAGCCCTTCACCGTTGCTACCTAGTTTATATTTTCATAGCAGAGAGAGCTGAAGCTTATCTTTTCAAATATTTAGCACTGTAAGTCATGTTATATGATCCCAGAAAAATTTGTAATGTTTAGCGTTTGTTTATCAATCAGTAACTTCCCATGTGACTCCCGTGGTGCACCAGCAGCACGAAGGGCCCCTGTGACTTACGGTGGAAGCAGTCGCTGTGATAGCAATATGAGAGATGGATATGGAGGAGGTCCGGAAGGTTACTCCAGCAGGCAAAGTAATACTTATTCAAGGGGTCGAAAGCGTAGAAGACAGGAACAATGAGGGTTTCCACCCTCTGTGAATAGGGAGTACCTTGCTCCCCGTGACTCATACAGTAGCTCAGTTTGTGGGGCTTCCAGACGAGGTTATGCGGGAAGCCAATCTGAAAGAGAGGGCCGAAGCAGATATTAAAAATTAACACTCAGTCATGCACCAAATGTTCGTTACAAAGGAAAAGTTTAAGTTGTTTTCCTTAATTGATGCTTGAACACTACTAAAAGAAAAATGTTGGTTTGGGGGGAAGAGGCATATATTAACTTTTCCTCTAGGAAGTTTCAGACAAAGGGGAAACATGGAATTATTCAGAGGACTTTCATGTTGTTAATGTTAATTGAAAAGTAGAAGTCGTGTTTCAAATGTTCAAAATTTTCAGAGTAAAAAAATTTCGTGAAATATGTTTTGTTGATGATACTGCTGAGTTAAACAAGCATAAAACTTTTGTTTGGAGGGTGAATTGTGCTGTTCGCCTAAACTTTTCCTTTGTACGTGAATGTATTCAAAATTAAGCAATGTGTTATTTCTCCATCGCAAGCTGTGACTGTTTTCCAGTTAGGCTAAAGAAATTACATGTTCCTTTTTGAAAGCTTGTAAACATGTAAAAGGTTTGAGAAGTCTCCAAAAAGGCTGAGAAACAATGCTTGCATTATTAGTGAAAGTCGATGTGTCTTTATCCCTTTAAAGCCATAGTATAGATGAAAGGAAAATTGAGACAGGTGACTGTAAAGAGTTTAAGAAATCTTGAGGTTAAGTATCTATTTTCTGATCCATATTCAAGTGGCAGATGACCAACGTGGGAATAATGGTTATAAAACCAATTTTCCACTCAATGTAAATGGAACCAGTTAACTTTTCTGAGTATATATATCTTAGTGAAAGTTAGTACCCCTAGATTTTAAGACATTGGGAAACGTTTTAAGTAATACTGATTTTAACTTTATGTTGGTGTGCTTGATGTAACACAAAGGGTTTCGTAATATACTCATAAGTATAGAGTTATCTGGAGGGTTAAGGGTTTTTTGTCAGTGACTTCAGGTGACATTTAATGAGTAATGCTTACAATTTGGGAAGAAACTGGAGTGTAAAAACTTTAAGCCAAATTGGAATCTGCAAAACTAGTACAGAAATCTGCAATTTCCTTTTAAAGGAACAGCAAACATGAAGTTCAGGGGAAGGAGAGTATTATTTGAGCCAAACTGAGGATTATAACTCAGGAGACAGACTCAGAAAGTTCTGAGGACTGTTCTACCTGTTAGAAGTCAAAGGCATGGTTACATTCATTTTGAAGAGAAAGGACAGTATATCACATCAAAGTGACATACAGATATTTTACATGAAGATCAGCAGGGATACGTAGTCTGGGTAAGCAGGTACAAAGTGAGCAGCAAGTCAGCATGATCCCAGTACAGAGCTGGGAAAGAACAGTATTCTTTTTAAGAAGTTACAGCCTAAGTGTCAGAGGAAGGTAAAATAATTGACCTTTATGATCAGGAAGGCAATCTGTCTTTGAGGAACTCTGGTTAATGTGTAATGCAGATATTAGGGAGGGAGCGAGGATGTCTCAATGACCACAGAATTTTATGTTTAAGTTTTCTTGGCGGGCCTTAAAGTACTGCATTTCATAAAATCCTACGGGGCATGAAAGGTTTGCTTTTAGTATCTAACATATCAGATTGATGAGTCAAATCCTTAAAAGGAAGGATAAAGCAAACGAAGTTTCGAACCCAAAACTGAACCGATTACTTTTTCCTGAGTACCTGTTCATGAAAAACCCATAAAACTCTTAAGTGTTTAACAGTTGGGTGGTCTTCAAAATACAGGGATACTGTGGGTTTGGTTCCAGAACAGTAAAGCAAGTCATGGTTTTTCTCAATTTCACGGCTTCTTATGTAACCCAGTCTTTGCTATTAACAGAAAACATGTATTTCTCCACTAGTTTTTAAGAGAAATGTGTTTGTTCCTTTCTTCCTCGTGTGTAAAAATACTCATTGTGTTCCCAGTGAATTGAAGCTTCTTGCTCTTCATGCCAAGAGTTGGGCATGAGACATGCCGTTAAGCAAGTAAAGTGAGGATTTATTTAAGCAAGAATATGCCCTCAGGGAGAGCAGGCAGTTAGGTGAGGAGCTGCTGCCCTGGGTTCCATTGGCAAGCCAGTTATGAGGGGCATACAAAGGAAGGGGTGGCATACTCATTGGGGAAGCAGGAGTTTGGGGGTCAAATTCCCTGTTTCTTTGCAGCTCCAGAAGGGATTTTTGTCCTTATTTAGCTTAATCAGAAGTGTCATGGCCTCACTGCATGGTGTGTGCTGCTTGTCTGCAAGGCTAATTTTATTGTAAGGAGAGCATAATGAGCAACAGGTTACATTTGGAAGTAGGAGATTCCTGTCTTTCCTCATCTCTCTTTGTCTGCCTTCAGGACACTTACCACCGAAAATGTGCAGTTTCCTGTCAGTCTGGAGGTTCCTGTTTTTCTTTGTCGGCCCATGGACCTCTGCTCTTTACCAGGTGCTTGATTTCCTGCCACCTGGCCCCTCTTCCATTACTCAGCTCATATCTAGCTACTCGCCTGCTGTAGCAATTACAGTAATCTTAACCTCACAGTCCTTTAATTGCATTGCAGTCACTGAAAAACATGCTTAACATCCAGATTGAATTTTGTTCATGAATGAGTGATATCCAAACCTCTCTAAGAGGATTTTCTCAGACACCATCTGAGATTTAATATCAATTGTTTTTCCTCTCGTGTTTCTTTCCTGTCAGGCAGAGGATTAAAATATTAAACAATCATTATTGAAATACTAACAATTCTTTGATTTCCTACTATATACTGAACTTGTCCCTTCCAGTAGACTTGCTTGGAAGCTGCCGGCTGGTCTACATATTAGGTAGAAACCATAAAACCCCTGAATTAGGGAACAGTTATAACTTTGCCTGATTTAAAGATCAGCTTTTGTATAATGCATACAGCTGTTTTCTATCTAGACTATGGAAAGTGTCCCAAGAAATACTAACTGATCACCATCAACTGATCAACTGGTGTTTACATGAACACATTTCATTGCATAGTTTTCTCAAGTGCTCAATAATGGTTAATATACGATTAAGACACTACCAATGCAAAGCATTAACACCACAGATCTGGGCTTCCCTAGTGGCCCAGTGGTTGAGAGTCCGGCTGCCGATGCAGGGGACACGGGTTCGTGCCCCGGTCCGGGAGGATCCCACATGCCGCGGAGCGGTTGGGCCCGTGAGCCATGGCCGCTGAGACTGGCTTCTGGAGCCTGTGCTTTGCAATGGGAGGGGCCACAACGGTGAGAGGCCGGCATACCGCAAAAAGAAAAAACCAAAAACCAAAACAGTTTCATGATTTGGACCAGTCTCTAAAAAAGGCAGGATTACAAATTAACCTCAGGCTCCCACTTAATATAAAAGTAATGACAATATTTTCACACTTTTGTTTTGAACCCTGAATTATGTTTTCGGCGTTGTGCTCAATGTGCTCAGTACATCATTTAACCTCACAATAACCCTATCTGATAATTCTTTATCATCTTGTTTTCGTAGACTGGGTAAATTTAAGAGTTTAGGTAGCTTACCCAGTTTCATATAACTACTAAATTTTGAAGTTTAGATTATTTTCTGTCTGCCTGACTTCGTATCATATTAAATCGCTATACGCATTATATCTTCTAGACATTCATATTTCTGTTTCAGATTATTCTAACAGTTCCACTAAAAAAATTAAGTAAGTAGCATATCTGCATAGCAAGCAAAATGCTTCATGATCTGGTCCTCCCCATTTTACATCTATCAAGAAATCCCTGAACTCTCCCTACTGATTACCTGGAGCTTCACGTTATTAGCCCAAAATGCGTTTTCCTTTTTTTTTTTTTTACGGTACGCGGGCATCTCACCGTTGTGGCCTCTCCCGTTGTGGAGCACAAGCTTCAGACGAGCAGGCTCAGCGGCCATGGCTCAGGGGCCCAGCAGCTCAGGGGCATGTGGGATCCTCCCGGACCGGGGCACGAACCCGTGTCCCCTGCTTGGGCAGGCGGACTCTCAACCACTGCGCCACCTGGGAAGCCCTTCTCCTTTATATTGATTAAATTAAAGCAACTGGGAAAAGTATGCAGTAAAAAGTAGAGAACACATTCTGCTGTTGCAGTTTTCTTTAGAGTTTCTCCCGCGAGTTCTCCCGCGAGTTTCTCTGTTCACCCCTCCCCTACCTCCACATCTTCCATCTTCCCTACCTCCCCTGCGGCTCATCCCTTCCCCCACCTACCGCTACATCTGGTTCCTTAGCCTCTTTCTAGAAGTAGAGCGCTTTGCTCTCGAGCCTTAGTTTAGTTAACGGTCGTCTGAAGAGACGCGGAAGGAGGACTTCTGAAGAGGAGGACAAAATAAGGTAAGAAATTCGGCATTTTAGGGAGGAGAGAATAATTTATACCTCAGGAGAAAGAGTTGAGACCTATATGTTCTCCTGTTACCAGAGAAAGCATGGTAATTCAGATGTTGATTTTTCTCTCAGGCTTTTTCTGTAAGAGATAAGAGCCGAGTAAGTGGTGTTTGTATAACTATGTCTGAATAGACAGTGTCTGGAGAAGTCTATCAGTTGTTCTTGAACAGTAAGTACGTTTACTGTTTGTTCTCCTGGAGAATCAGTTGCCAAGGCAGCGATGAAAAGCCAGTGAAGTTCCTGGAGTTGGTCCGTGAATTGCGAAGTTGGGGGTGGGGGTGGAGCTAGGTTTGAAATGCTGCGGGAGGGAATATTGAGTAGATAACTTAAGTGTGATTAGCGGCGTACCCTCTTTGCTGTTTACTCTCACATGCGGGTAGTGGAGCGTATGCCGGGCGCCAGTTTGTTCCGCTTGCACTTTTGTTTTTTGCGGTATGCGGGCCTCTCACTGCTGTGGCCCCTCCCACCGCGGAGCACGGGCTCGGTACCCAGAGGCTCCAGACGCGCAGGCCCAGCGGCCATGGCTCACGGGCCTAGCCGCTCCGCGGCTGGTGGGCTCCTCCCGGAGCGGTGCCGAACCCGTGTCCCCTGGGTAGGCAGGCGGACTGTCAACCACTGCGCCAGCAGGGAAGCCCTCTCGTGCAGTTTTTCTTTTTTCTTTTTTGTTTCCTCGGGTTTTCTTTGTGAAAGCAGAGGTACTGAGCAATACAAGCAAGATAGCTATTTTAACTTAAATGATTTAAAACTTGTAATTTTAGTTATCAAATGTCAAAATGTTGATTCACTTGACAAAAAGCGTCTGATTTAATTTGGCATATAAAGAATGGTACTCTCTTTTGACCAGTGTTTCTTAAAGTCTCTCGATCTAAGTAAACACAGTTTACATTTTCCTCAATAAAGGAAGTAACTCCCTCCTTTGCTTTTATGACTTACCACTTTTAAAGTTTGTGGGAAAACATTATTTTAAACATTATTTGATGCATAGACAAGAAAAATGTGAGTAGATGTGAAAAATTTAAAAATATGTTTAAGGTATATTCTGCACAGTTCATAAAACATATTAACTGTTAGATGTGTAGAATCCAGGGCCATTTATTATTGCTTATTTTTTTGTTGTGTTTTGGAAAAGAAGCCTTGAACCCTGCAGGTAAACTAATTTACAGTTGCCTTCTAATCTAGTTTTTACATACAGGTTTTTGTAAGATATCTATAAAGAATGGAGCATTTGTTACGCCAGTGCTTGTTTTGCTTTGTGTTACAAGTTTCCTCTCTTTTAAGTAAGAAACGGCAAATATTTTCACTGATATAGGGTACTTCAGTTGAGTTATAAACAGGTGTAATAGTTTTTGCTTATAATTTACTTTTTGCTATATGTATAAAGATATATTTTTAATTACTTACAGAAAAATGGCGGAAGCAGACCAGGCTGGGAAACTGTTCATAGGAGGCCTCCATGCTGACACCAATGAAAATTCTCTTGAAGTGGTATTTGGGAAATATGGTCACATTATGGAAGGTAATTTTTAGAACCTATATATATACATATAGACACACACACACACACACACACACACACACATATATGTTCGAAGCAAATGTGTATTAAACATACACCATTGAACAGCTAAGTTAAAGTGCTTTTTCTATTTGTAACACACGAGCACTTTTTTTTTAAGTTTCTGTTTTTTATTAGGAAAGCACTGGGCAATGAGGGAAATTGTACAACTTAGGGGCTCCTACTACTGAGAAGGGAAAAAAGCAGCGTTTCTTTCTTCACCCCAGCCACGCTTTGCAGCATGCTGGGTTTTACTTACCTGACCAGGGATCAAGCCCACGCACAGTGGCATGCGGCATGTGGATCTTAGTTGCCTGACGACGGATCAGGCCCGTGTCCCCTTCATTGGGAACGTGGAGTCTTATCCACTGGACCACCAGGGAAGTCCCAGGGCTTTTTAAACATACTGGGGTCATAGGACATGAAATGGGATGAGATATGCTAGTTGTAGAATGGTTGAAATTATTGACTCTCTTTTTAAACTACTAGAAATGATATAAAATGGAAAGGGTTTTTTTGCTTTATTTGTTTTTGGTTTTTGTTTTGTTTTTAAGTAACTTCCGGGAGGCTGTTACTGCACTGTGTCCATAACATGAAATTAAGGAGGCCTTATGAGAAAGTGTCAAAGGATTGATTATTTTGAAAATATGAAACGTTCAATTTTATGTGAAATTTAAATTAAAAATATTTATGTATATTACAGTTATGTTGATAAAGGATCAGAAAAAAAACAAGTCTAGAGGCTTTGCTTTTATTACTTTTGAGAATCCTGCAGATGCAAAGGATGCTATCCAAGATATGAATGGAAAAGTAAGAGCCTTTTAATAATATTTTGTGTCCTCCATTTGTTACTATGTCTAGATTTTTTTTCTAGTTTTTTAAAGTAACATGATGCCATATAAGCCTTCACTCTCCTTTTTGTCACATAAGTACTGGATTGTCTGGTTGGAAAGAGATTGACATTAACATTAGCTTTAACAATATATTTTAAACCTGTTTTAGCATTCAAATGTAAAAGTAAATAAGTTTTAGCCTGTAGAGCTCTCCCCAATATCCCATACTGTTATTTTTAAGTCTCGACTTTTTTGTACTTCAGAGTCACTCTTTCTTGTGTCAATGTTACAAATAATCATTTCACCCTTAAAACTGTACTTTTAATTGCATCTTTGCTCAAAGAATTTTTTTATATTGTAGGTAATATTTTTCCCATTTTATGTTGCAGGTAATATCTTTTTACATGCATCATCCTGTGAATTGTTCATTGTTAAAAGTACCTTCAGTGCATCTCAGTTCTCATAGTGGGGAACACATACATTAATTCCCTTTTTCCTATAGCTTGGTTTCTGGTATGCTGCAGGCACTTGGCACATGTTGACCCTTTTACTTTACTTTCATATTTTAAGGTATGGTAGTACCTAAAAGTTGATCTTCACTCATGATTATATTTTGGGTGCAGAGGTAAATTTGTGTCATGAAGGATAGTTGACCCCCATTTTTGGTTTGTTTTCAGGCACAAGAAGGTGTAGTCTGTGTAGACATTATTCTTCAATTCTTTATTCAACAGATATTTTATTGCCAGGCATTGCTTTAGCAATTGATTAATGGTTGTGGGTACTACAAAATACCTATTTTCTTGGACACTTGTGTTCTAGGGTGAAAGATGAGAAACGTACAAGTAAAACTAAATACAATTTCATATGCAAAAATATTAAGGAAAATAAAGTAGGTAATTTCATTAGAGCTTAAGGGGAGTGGATTTCTATACATATACATCTAAGAATGTTAAATCCTGAATGTTGGGAGGGAGGCAGCCATTCATAAGTGTATGGGAAATATTTTGGACCCAGAAACAGAAAAGGAGGCCCTAACATGGGAGCACATGGCTGTTGAGGCTGTTTGTATTGGGCCAGGGCCCATCCATATCCACCAGAAGTCTTAGTAGGAATTCAGCATTTAAAATTGTTTTCCAAGGATAACATGAAACAGCTAGAGTGTTTTACTTAGAGCAATTATATGATGATTTGAATTATGTTTTCAAAAATCACATTGGCATCTATAGAAGGTTAATGTAGGAAGCTGTTGGAAGATTAAGAAGTGTAAGCATGTCTTAAACATAAGAATATGAAGTACTATTATAAGAAGGTACTCTTGGGGGACATGTTTAAACAATTGAATAAGGCAAGAAATGTTAAGGACCAAATAAGTGCTCTATTTAAAAAAAAATCAAGGAAATTATTAGAAGTAAATACAGAAGGACAATCATGTTGGAAAATGTTCTTTCTCTTAATATTTAATAAATGCTAAAAAAGATTAGAGTAGGAATAACCATTTTGAATGAACAACTGAATCATTTTATTTTTTAAATGACACGTATACTTTTATATACCCTAGGGACACTGAAAACTTTGAATGGTAGAAGTAGAGAAAGGAAGTGAGTTTAGTTCTCCATTATAGAAAATAAAAGGGTATATTCTCTCATGATAAGTGAGAGGTATTAATCTTCTTTTAATACCAGAGGACATTTCAGGGAGCTCTAATTGCCAATACGTACACTTTATGTTGGATGACTTAATGAAAGGCAGTTACTCATTAAGTCTCATTTATCTGGCATGGTGAAGGACACAATCATTTCAGAAGAAAATGTTTGCTTTGGGGAAAAAAGACTGATCTTGAACTAGAGCAGTAGTAAGTAAATTTGATGTGATGTTATTAATGTTATACTTAATCTGTTTAGTCTTTGGATGGAAAGGCAATTAAGGTAGAGCAAACCAACAAACCATCTTTTGAAAGCGGTGGTACACAGAGACCACAACCTCCTGCAAGAAACAGGGGCCATCTGAGAAATCCGAGACATGGAAGAGGAAGAAATCGAAGAGGTGGAAATGGAAGAGGAGGAAGTGGGAGCACAAGAGAGCATCCCTCACCTGGAGGACACCTGGGTAATGTTTTCAGATACAAGGCTGCAACCAGAGGACCAAAAAATAGTAGGTTTAACGGTATAGAAACCTCTCAGTTTTTATTCCATCCTTTATGAGCAAAGTAGTGTGTAAGAACTATCAGATGATGAATCACATTGATAGTCAGAAGTATTTCAAAGTGGTGAAGAATTATTCTGGTTATAAAATGACTTAACTAGATAATGTGCAAAACGTTAATCACCTTACAGGGGAATAGCATAAATTTTAAACTAAATTCAGTCTCTTTTACCACTATTACTAATTGCCTCTTTTCTTCGAGAACTTTTCTACCGAGTTTCCTATTGTCGATCATACATTAGAAGTTTTCACTTTAGGACCAATAACTTGATATGAGTTTAAATCAATGATCCATTCATAATCTATTAAAATACATTGGTTAATTTTATTCTGAGAGTAGCCTTATTGCATCATAAAAATACTAGAGAATCTTGAAAACTCCACAACAGAAAATAAAAGTCACTCAGAATATCCACAATTCAGGGCGAAACACTTCATATTTTAGGTTTCACCTTGCAGTATTTGTCTTAAGTATATGTGTTCAGACATCTAAGCAAATCTCCATTGTCATTTTGATATGAGGCTTTTCTACCTGGGTCTGTGGTTTGCATTTGGGAAAATCCCTTAGGGAAATAAATAGAGCTTTAGATTCTAAAAGGTGTCTTTGACCCAGGAAAAGAGTAAAAAGCTCTGCTTCAGAAATATGTATGTTTTCTTTGTGTGTGTATTAGAGGAGGAAGTCGTTGAAAATGCCTTTTTTTGGATTTTTTTCAGAGAAGTTTTCTACTTAGTAAGAAAAGGAGGAAAAGCACTTTGCATTTCAAAAACTTCCATATATTTAACAACCTCTGCTTCATCTATTAACCAGAACCAGTCTTCAGAAATAAAACGTTTAGTTTCTTTTTGTGCTAATTCCATGTGTGAATTTTAGGAAATGTTTTTTGAAAGTTCAGTTAGAGGGTGTGCCCATTTTAAGATAACACAGTTTTGTTCTTTTCCCACTATCTTGAGCTTGAGAAAAGTTGACCAGTTCATATTCTGCCATGTGTAAGAGTACTCATTTTTTCTTGCCTGTGGCACTACCGGGGAATTGGAATACATCTAAACATCTTTCTGGTTCGAAAGGTAAAACATCAATTTTCAGTATTTAGTGTGCATTTCTTAAATACTATTAAAATTGAACTGAACATAGCCCTTTTGACTGAGAAATGAACATTAAGAGTTGATCTGTGAATAACACAGGCCTGAACTGTTGATCAACTTACAAGCAGATTTTGTTTTTCAATAAATACATATAAGATCACTACGTGATCCAAGGTTGGTTGAATCCATGGATGCAGAACTAGGGATACTGGACCAAGTGTAAAGTTATAAGCAGATATTCTCCGGCAAAGGGAGTTATTTGTATGTATGTACTTAACTTTTAGGTAATGCATTTTTTATTCATCTTTTTTATTTTTAATGTTTTGATTTATACCTAGGATGTTGTGTTTTTCAAAAGCTTCCTTGACACCAGAATTATATAACTAATAACTTACCATCTTCCTCCTAAAATGATGAAAAATTCACTTTTAGATTTAATTTATCCAGGTTTTTCTGTACTCTCTCTCTTCTCCCCAGAGCACTTTCATACCAGTGGTTCTTCAGTTTTTTTCTTACGTTTCCCAAACTGACATTTACGGTAAGTCTTTGAACTCTACTGACTTATGTGTCATATGAGGAAACAATCATATTGGCTTAGACAGATAGGAAAGCTGAAGACTGGAGTAATTGTTTAGTGAAAATTTATAACAATAAGTGAAACTTGCCCGATGAAAAAATGTTGATTCTGCTTAACTAAAAAGATTTCATTTAAACACAGGTCGTGGTGGACACACTCCTAGTCCCAAGGCGAGTTCTTCCAGGGGAGCCTTTCCAGTTAAAAGAGGACCATGTTCCAGAAGTGGAGGTCCTCCTCCTAAGAGATGTTGCCAAGGGCGAAGCAGTAGGGGGGTGGGAAGACAAGGTAAATGCTATATAATGCAGAGACAGTTGTTTCTAATTAATGAAAGGGAGCTATTTTAAACAGAATGTTTAAGCAAAATGGAAAGTGAGAAGTATATGGACATGTTAACCAATCACTAATTTATTGATTGATTTGTGGTTGGGAAATAACTTGTCAGTTTTTGATTATAGATGTAGTAGGTGATTAGCACTGCAGTGGGGAAAACATTGCTTGTAAGTCCATGTTGGCTATAGAATTCCTCTTAATTTAAGTTGCTGCTAACACTTTTTGGTTAGTAGGCTTCTTTATCACATAGTTTCAATATCAGAATTTTCATGGAAACTATGTCCTGTGAGAGAATGTTCTGGTCTGTAGACTAGTTTAGCTATGTATATTGGCTAGCTGGTTTTATTAATTATTATAAACAATAATTGAAACTTGCCATATGAACTGTAGTTTGTGCTCTTAACTTTTCTAGCACTGTTTTCTGATCCGTAATATGGTAGAGACTTGAAACAGCCATTATCAAATTGCCCTTTTACGTGTAGAATATGAATGAAGCCAAATGTAGCACGATATTGACTTCAAAACACAACAGAAGCTAAGAAGCCTACCCTTTCCATTAGTAGATGGTTAGCCTAGTGAACAAACAAGAGAAGAGAACAAACAAGGTCCTAGTGACCTCCAGGAATGAGGAATAAGAATTAACACAGGAAGAGAACGTTATTTATGGGAGATAGTTTCATATTTTGGGAGCGGTACAGTGTTTTTCAAATGAGCCCTTTATTGCTAATAAACAAGAGAAGTCACTATTGCTATCCTCATACAAGGCCCATAATTAAGGTTGTACACTTAAAGGAGAGAGCCGACCACTTGGTGGTTGAATATGTGACAGTAGTTACCAAAAATCAATGTTTTGCTCAAAGTCTGAGAAGTGTTCCCTACTGCTGGTAATCTAAAGGTTATGCCAACTGTATGGGGAACGGGAGATGTCAGAAAATACAATGTTCAGTGGTACCATTGAAAGGGAAACGAAAATGTGCGTAAATGGAATTTTAGAAGGGGTAGTTTTTTTAAATGATTTTGGAGAGTGGAAGGCTATCAGACTTTGGGATTTTTCTTTGAAACATTACTGTCAATTCTGAGATACTTACATAAGCATTTTTAAATTAAAGGTTCAGGATCACATGGAAGAGAAAATTGTGGAGGTCCTCCTCGTAGAGAGCCAGTCTCTTTTCGGAGAGTTGGCTATATGTCACAGAGATGGTGGTTATGCTACTAAAGATAGGTAATAGGAAGCACAGTATATGAATTAAGTCATGGTTAGTTTTGTTGTTCTTGTTGAAATTTACCTAACACAAAATTGAACATTTAAAAGTGAACAGTTCAGTAACATTTAGCACACTTAACAGTGTTATGCAACCACCAGCTCTGTTCAGTTCCAAAACATTTCATTACCCCAGAATAAAATTAATCAGCAGTCACACCCAATTTGTCCCCCCTTGTCCCCGGTAGGTACCCACCTGTGTCCTTATCTATGAATGTATCTACTCCTGAATATATCATACTAATGGAAGCAAACAATATGTGACCTTTATTATCCAGCTTTCCCTTAGCATAAATATTTTCAAGGATCATTCATGCTGTAGCGTGAATCAGTACTTCAGACCTTCTTTTTTTTGGCTGACTAAATATTCCATTATATGTGTGGTTAACATGGTTTGTTTATCCATCTGTGTGAGTTATTCCCATCATGGTGCTGTCATGAATACTCCTGTACAAGCATTTGGGTACCTGTTTTCAATTCTTTTTGAGTGTATGTATACTTAAGGAGTGGAATTCCTGGGACATAGAGGAATTCTTTACATTTTTTAAGAAACTGCTAATCTTTGCCACAGAGCCTGTACTATTTTCCATTTCTGCCATGCACATATACTTGGTTTGTTTCTCTGCATCTGCACCAACACTTGATATATTCTATGGGTCTATTTTTCATTATAGCCAGTATGATACGTGCAAAGTAGATATTTCATTTTGGGTTTGAATTTCATTTCCCTAATAAATATGTTGAGCAGGTTTTCATGTCCTTGTTGCTCATTGTATATCTCCTGTAAACAAAAGTATATTCAAGTCCTTTGCCCATTTAAAAGTTTTTGTCTTTTTGCTGTCTTGAGTTCTTAAATATTCTGGATATGATAAGTTGCATTTAAAATTTTAGCTGCTTTATTTCAGTTATTCAAGGAGAGATTATCCACACTCCTGAGCCAGCAAGGATTATACTCCACCACGTAGACGCTATGCACACAGTTATTACGGACATTCAAATTCTCGGAATGATCATCCCTCTAGAGGACATAGGTAATATAAAATGTTGTGTTTATATCAAATAAAAACATTCGTTTCAATTATGTTATTGTGACACATAATTTAAATTGATGACATAATTTATGACATTCTTTTCAATTCAGTGACCGTGATGGCTATGGTGGAAATCGTGATAGAGATTATTCTGAATATTGAAGTGGAAGCTTTTACAGGGATTCATATGGGAGTTACGGTAAGAGTCCAGTTACAACTTGTAAATCATAGAATTAGACTTAACCAGATCGTTGTTTACTCTACTTTTACTTCAGTTCCTCAAAGGTAAAAGTATGTTTAGCATGTCCTTTTAGATAAGTTAAAGACCTTTGAATGGTTTTGTTAATAGCTCACTTAAAATAAAAGGCTATGAAAGGTAAATGGGCAGTCTCATCTTTTTTTCTCATTACAGAAAACCAATTTTAACATTATTATGATTTTTATTTTTATTTTGTGTGCGGGACACGGGCCTCTCACCATCGTGGCCCCTCCCGTTGCGGAGCACAGGCTCCTGACGCGGAGTCCCAGAGGCCATGCACGGCCCACGGTCCCAACCGCGCCCCGGCATGTGGGATCCTCCTGGACCGGGGCACGAACCCGTGTCCCCTGCATCGGCAGTCGGACTGTCAACCACTGCGCCACCAGGGAAGCCCCACTGAATCTTGTTAAAAGTTGCCACTCGACTGATTATTTAAAAATGCTAAAATAGGGGCTTTTACTTTCAAAGAAACTACTTAGGCTGAAAAATATTGCTCGCTCTTTTAAAGAAATGTAGAAGCCCTTCACCGTTGCTACCTAGTTTATATTTTCATAGCAGAGAGAGCTGAAGCTTATCTTTTCAAATATTTAGCACTGTAAGTCATGTTATATGATCCCAGAAAAATTTGTAATGTTTAGCGTTTGTTTATCAATCAGTAACTTCCCATGTGACTCCCGTGGTGCACCAGCAGCACGAAGGGCCCCTGTGACTTACGGTGGAAGCAGTCGCTGTGATAGCAATATGAGAGATGGATATGGAGGAGGTCCGGAAGGTTACTCCAGCAGGCAAAGTAATACTTATTCAAGGGGTCGAAAGCGTAGAAGACAGGAACAATGAGGGTTCCCACCCTCTGTGAATAGGGAGTACCTTGCTCCCCGTGACTCATACAGTAGCTCAGTTTGTGGGGCTTCCAGACGAGGTTATGCGGGAAGCCAATCTGAAAGAGAGGGCCGAAGCAGATATTAAAAATTAACACTCAGTCATGCACCAAATGTTCGTTACAAAGGAAAAGTTTAAGTTGTTTTCCTTAATTGATGCTTGAACACTACTAAAAGAAAAATGTTGGTTTGGGGGGAAGAGGCATATATTAACTTTTCCTCTAGGAAGTTTCAGACAAAGGGGAAACATGGAATTATTCAGAGGACTTTCATGTTGTTAATGTTAATTGAAAAGTAGAAGTCGTGTTTCAAATGTTCAAAATTTTCAGAGTAAAAAAATTTCGTGAAATATGTTTTGTTGATGATACTGCTGAGTTAAACAAGCATAAAACTTTTGTTTGGAGGGTGAATTGTGCTGTTTGCCTAAACTTTTCCTTTGTACGTGAATGTATTCAAAATTAAGCAATGTGTTATTTCTCCATCGCAAGCTGTGACTGTTTTCCAGTTAGGCTAAAGAAATTACATGTTCCTTTTTGAAAGCTTGTAAACATGTAAAAGGTTTGAGAAGTCTCCAAAAAGGCTGAGAAACAATGCTTGCATTATTAGTGAAAGTCGATGTGTCTTTATCCCTTTAAAGCCATAGTATAGATGAAAGGAAAATTGAGACAGGTGACTGTAAAGAGTTTAAGAAATCTTGAGGTTAAGTATCTATTTTCTGATCCATATTCAAGTGGCAGATGACCAACGTGGGAATAATGGTTATAAAACCAATTTTCCACTCAATGTAAATGGAACCAGTTAACTTTTCTGAGTATATATATCTTAGTGAAAGTTAGTACCCCTAGATTTTAAGACATTGGGAAACGTTTTAAGTAATACTGATTTTAACTTTATGTTGGTGTGCTTGATGTAACACAAAGGGTTTCGTAATATACTCATAAGTATAGAGTTATCTGGAGGGTTAAGGGTTTTTTGTCAGTGACTTCAGGTGACATTTAATGAGTAATGCTTACAATTTGGGAAGAAACTGGAGTGTAAAAACTTTAAGCCAAATTGGAATCTGCAAAACTAGTACAGAAATCTGCAATTTCCTTTTAAAGGAACAGCAAACATGAAGTTCAGGGGAAGGAGAGTATTATTTGAGCCAAACTGAGGATTATAACTCAGGAGACAGACTCAGAAAGTTCTGAGGACTGTTCTACCTGTTAGAAGTCAAAGGCATGGTTACATTCATTTTGAAGAGAAAGGACAGTATATCACATCAAAGTGACATACAGATATTTTACATGAAGATCAGCAGGGATACGTAGTCTGGGTAAGCAGGTACAAAGTGAGCAGCAAGTCAGCATGATCCCAGTACAGAGCTGGGAAAGAACAGTATTCTTTTTAAGAAGTTACAGCCTAAGTGTCAGAGGAAGGTAAAATAATTGACCTGTATGATCAGGAAGGCAATCTTGTCTTTGAGGAACTCTGGTTAATGTGTAATGCAGATATTAGGGAGGGAGCGAGGATGTCTCAATGACCACAGAATTTTATGTTTAAGTTTTCTTGGCGGGCCTTAAAGTACTGCATTTCATAAAATCCTACGGGGCATGAAAGGTTTGCTTTTAGTATCTAACATATCAGATTGATGAGTCAAATCCTTAAAAGGAAGGATAAAGCAAACGAAGTTTCGAACCCAAAACTGAACCGATTACTTTTTCCTGAGTACCTGTTCATGAAAAACCCATAAAACTCTTAAGTGTTTAACAGTTGGGTGATCTTCAAAATACAGGGATACTGTGGGTTTGGTTCCAGAACAGTAAAGCAAGTCATGGTTTTTCTCAATTTCACGGCTTCTTATGTAACCCAGTCTTTGCTATTAACAGAAAACATGTATTTCTCCACTAGTTTTTAAGAGAAACGTGTTTGTTCCTTTCTTCCTCATGTGTAAAAATACTCATTGTGTTCCCAGTGAATTGAAGCTTCTTGCTCTTCATGCCAAGAGTTGGGCATGAGACAGGCGGTTAAGCAAGTAAAGTGAGGATTTATTTAAGCAAGAATATGCCCTCAGGGAGAGCAGGCAGTTAGGTGAGGAGCTGCTGCCCTGGGTTCCATTGGCAAGCCAGTTATGAGGGGCATACAAAGGAAGGGGTGGCATACTCATTGGGGAAGCAGGAGTTTGGGGGTCAAATTCCCTGTTTCTTTGCAGCTCCAGAAGGGATTTTTGTCCTTATTTAGCTTAATCAGAAGTGTCATGGCCTCACTGCATGGTGTGTGCTGCTTGTCTGCAAGGCTAATTTTATTGTAAGGAGAGCATAATGAGCAACAGGTTACATTTGGAAGTAGGAGATTCCTGTCTTTCCTCATCTCTCTTTGTCTGCCTTCAGGACACTTACCACCGAAAATGTGCAGTTTCCTGTCAGTCTGGAGGTTCCTGTTTTTCTTTGTTGGCCCATGGACCTCTGCTCTTTACCAGGTGCTTGATTTCCTGCCACCTGGCCCCTCTTCCATTACTCTGCTCATATCTAGCTACTCGCCTGCTGTAGCAATTACAGTAATCTTAACCTCACAGTCCTTTAATTGCATTGCAGTCACTGAAAAACATGCTTAACATCCAGATTGAATTTTGTTCATGAATGAGTGATATCCAAACCTCTCTAAGAGGATTTTCTCAGACACCATCTGAGATTTAATATCAATTGTTTTTCCTCTCGTGTTTCTTTCCTGTCAGGCAGAGGATTAAAATATTAAACAATCATTATTGAAATACTAACAATTCTTTGATTTCCTACTATATACTGAACTTGTCCCTTCCAGTAGACTTGCTTGGAAGCTGCCGGTTGGCCTACATATTAGGTAGAAACCATAAAACCCCTGAATTAGGGAACAGTTATAACTTTGCCTGATTTAAAGATCAGCTTTTGTATAATGCATACAGCTGTTTTCTATCTAGACTATGGAAAGTGTCCCAAGAAATACTAACTGATCACCATCAACTGATCAACTGGTGTTTACATGAACGCATTTCATTGCATAGTTTTCTCAAGTGCTCAATAATGGTTAATATACGATTAAGACACTACCAATGCAAAGCATTAACACCACAGATCTGGGCTTCCCTAGTGGCCCAGTGGTTGAGAGTTCGGCTGCCGATGCAGGGGACACGGGATCGTGCCCCGCTCCGGGAGGATCCCACATGCCGCGGAGCGGTTGGGCCCGTGAGCCATGGCCGCTGAGACTGGCTTCTGGAGCCTGTGCTTTGCAAGGGGAGGGGCCACAACGGTGAGAGGCCGGCATACCGCAAAAAGAAAAAACCAAAAACCAAAACAGTTTCATGATTTGGACCAGTCTCTAAAAAAGGCAGGATTACAAATTAACCTCAGGCTCCCACTTAATATAAAAGTAATGACAATATTTTCACACTTTTGTTTTGAACCCTGAATTATGTTTTCGGCGTTGTGCTCAATGTGCTCAGTACATCATTTAACCTCACAATAACCCTATCTGATAATTCTTTATCATCTTGTTTTCGTAGACTGGGTAAATTTAAGAGTTTAGGTAGCTTACCCAGTTTCATATAACTACTAAATTTTGAAGTTTAGATTATTTTCTGTCTGCCTGACTTCGTATCATATTAAATCACTATACACATTATATCTTCTAGACATTCATATTTCTGTTTCAGATTATTCTAACAGTTCCACTAAAAAAATTAAGTAAGTAGCATATCTGCATAGCAAGCAAAATGCTTCATGATCTGGTCCTCCCCATTTTACATCTATCAAGAAATCCCTGAACTCTCCCTACTGATTACCTGGAGCTTCACGTTATTAGCCCAAAATGCGTTTTCCTTTTTTTTTTTTTTTACGGTACGCGGGCATCTCACCGTTGTGGCCTCTCCCGTTGTGGAGCACAAGCTTCAGACGCGCAGGCTCAGCGGCCATGGCTCAGGGGCCCAAAGCTCAGGGGCATATGGGATCCTCCCGGACCGGGGCACGAACCCGCATCCCCTGCATGGGCAGGCGGACTCTCAACCACTGCGCCACCTGGGAAGCCCTTCTCCTTTATATTGATTAAATTAAAGCAACTGGGAAAAGTATGCAGTAAAAAGTAGAGAACACATTCTGCTGTTGCAGTTTTCTTTAGAGTTTCTCCCGCGAGTTCTCCCGCGAGTTTCTCTGTTCACCCCTCCCCTACCTCCACATCTTCCATCTTCCCTACCTCCCCTGCGGCTCATCCCTTCCCCCACCTACCGCTACATCTGGTTCCTTAGCCTCTTTCTAGAAGTAGAGCGCTTGCTCTCGAGCCTTAGTTTAGTTAACGGTCGTCTGAAGAGACGCGGAAGGAGGACTTCTGAAGAGGAGGACAAAATAAGGTAAGAAATTCGGCATTTTAGGGAGGAGAGAATAATTTATACCTCAGGAGAAAGAGTTGAGACCTATATGTTCTCCTGTTACCAGAGAAAGCATGGTAATTCAGATGTTGATTTTTCTCTCAGGCTTTTTCTGTAAGAGATAAGAGCCGAGTAAGTGGTGTTTGTATAACTATGTCTGAATAGACAGTGTCTGGAGAAGTCTATCAGTTGTTCTTGAACAGTACGTTTACTGTTTGTTCTCCTGGAGAATCAGTTGCCAAGGCAGCGATGAAAAGCCAGTGAAGTTCCTGGAGTTGGTCCGTGAATTGCGAAGTTGGGGGTGGGGGTGGAGCTAGGTTTGAAATGCTGCGGGAGGGAATATTGAGTAGATAACTTAAGTGTGATTAGCGGCGTACCCTCTTTGCTGTTTACTCTCACATGCGGGTAGTGGAGCGTATGCCGGGCGCCAGTTTGTTCCGCTTGCGCTTTTGTTTTTTGCGGTATGCGGGCCTCTCACTGCTGTGGCCCCTCCCACCGCGGAGCACGGGCTCGGTACCCAGAGGCTCCAGACGCGCAGGCCCAGCGGCCATGGCTCACGGGCCCAGCCGCTCCGCGGCTGGTGGGCTCCTCCCGGAGCGGTGCCGAACCCGTGTCCCCTGGGTAGGCAGGCGGACTGTCAACCACTGCGCCACCAGGGAAGCCCTCTCGTGCAGTTTTTCTTTTTTCTTTTTTGTTTCCTCGGGGTTTCTTTGTGAAAGCAGAGGTACTGAGCAATACAAGCAAGATAGCTATTTTAACTTAAATGATTTAAAACTTGTAATTTTAGTTATCAAATGTCAAAATGTTGATTCACTTGACAAAAAGCGTCTGATTTAATTTGGCATATAAAGAATGGTACTCTCTTTTGACCAGTGTTTCTTAAAGTCTCTCGATCTAAGTAAACACAGTTTGCATTTTCCTCAATAAAGGAAGTAACTCCCTCCTTTGCTTTTATGACTTACCACTTTTAAAGTTTGTGGGAAAACATTATTTTAAACATTATTTGATGCATAGACAAGAAAAATGTGAGTAGATGTGAAAAATTTAAAAATATGTTTAAGGTATATTCTGCACAGTTCATAAAACATATTAACTGTTAGATGTGTAGAATCCAGGACCATTTATTATTGCTTATTTATTTTGTTGTGTTTTGGAAAAGAAGCCTTGAACCCTGCAGGTAAACTAATTTACAGTTGCCTTCTAATCTAGTTTTTACATACAGGTTTTTGTAAGATATCTATAAAGAATGGAGCATTTGTTACGCCAGTGCTTGTTTTGCTTTGTGTTACAAGTTTCCTCTCTTTTAAGTAAGAAACAGCAAATATTTTCACTGATATAGGGTACTTCAGTTGAGTTATAAACAGGTGTAATAGTTTTTGCTTATAATTTACTTTTTGCTATATGTATAAAGATATATTTTTAATTACTTACAGAAAAATGGCGGAAGCAGATCAGGCTGGGAAACTGTTCATAGGAGGCCTGCTGACACCAATGAAAATTCTCTTGAAGTGGTATTTGGGAAATATGGTCACATTATGGAAGGTAATTTTTAGAACCTATATATATACATACACACACACACACACACACACACACACACACACACATATATTTATATATATATATATGTTCGAGGCAAATGTGTACTAAACACACACAATTGAACAGCTAAGTTAAAGTGCTTTCTCTATTTGTAACACATGAGCACTTTTTTTTTAAGTTTCTGTTTTTTATTAGGAAAGCACTGGGCAATGAGGGAAATTGTACAACTTAGGGGCTCCTACTACTGAGAAGGGAAAAAAGCAGCGTTTCTTTCTTCACCCCAGCCACGCTTTGCAGCATGCTGGGTTTTACTTACCTGACCAGGGATCAAGCCCATGCACAGTGGCATGCGGCATGTGGATCTTAGTTGCCTGACGACGGATCAGGCCCGTGTCCCCTTCATTGGGAACGTGGAGTCTTATCCACTGGACCACCAGGGAAGTCCCAGGGCTTTTTAAACATACTGGGGTCATAGGACATGAAATGGGATGAGATATGCTAGTTGTAGAATGGTTGAAATTATTGACTCTCTTTTTAAACTACTAGAAATGATATAAAATGGAAAGGGTTTTTTTGCTTTATTTGTTTTTGGTTTTTGTTTTGTTTTTAAGTAACTTCCGGGAGGCTGTTACTGCACTGTGTCCATAACATGAAATTAAGGAGGCCTTATGAGAAAGTGTCAAAGGATTGATTATTTTGAAAATATGAAACGTTCAATTTTATGTGAAATTTAAATTAAAAATATTTATGTATATTACAGTTATGTTGATAAAGGATCAGAAAAAAAACAAGTCTAGAGGCTTTGCTTTTATTACTTTTGAGAATCCTGCAGATGCAAAGGATGCTATCCAAGATATGAATGGAAAAGTAAGAGCCTTTTAATAATATTTTGTGTCCTCCATTTGTTACTATGTCTAGATTTTTTTTCTAGTTTTTTAAAGTAACATGATGCCATATAAGCCTTCACTCTCCTTTTTGTCACATAAGTACTGGATTGTCTGGTTGGAAAGAGATTGACATTAACATTAGCTTTAACAATATATTTTAAACCTGTTTTAGCATTCAAATGTAAAAGTAAATAAGTTTTAGCCTGTAGAGCTCTCCCCAATATCCCATACTGTTATTTTTAAGTCTCGACTTTTTTGTACTTCAGAGTCACTCTTTCTTGTGTCAATGTTACAAATAATCATTTCACCCTTAAAACTGTACTTTTAATTGCATCTTTGCTCAAAGAATTTTTTTATATTGTAGGTAATATTTTTCCCATTTTATGTTGCAGGTAATATCTTTTTACATGCATCATCCTGTGAATTGTTCATTGTTAAAAGTACCTTCAGTGCATCTCAGTTCTCATAGTGGGGAACACATACATTAATTCCCTTTTTCCTATAGCTTGGTTTCTGGTATGCTGCAGGCACTTGGCACATGTTGACCCTTTTACTTTACTTTCATATTTTAAGGTATGGTAGTACCTAAAAGTTGATCTTCACTCATGATTATATTTTGGGTGCAGAGGTAAATTTGTGTCATGAAGGATAGTTGACCCCCATTTTTGGTTTGTTTTCAGGCACAAGAAGGTGTAGTCTGTGTAGACATTATTCTTCAATTCTTTATTCAACAGATATTTTATTGCCAGGCATTGCTTTAGCAATTGATTAATGGTTGTGGGTACTACAAAATACCTATTTTCTTGGACACTTGTGTTCTAGGGTGAAAGATGAGAAACGTACAAGTAAAACTAAATACAATTTCATATGCAAAAATATTAAGGAAAATAAAGTAGGTAATTTCATTAGAGCTTAAGGGGAGTGGATTTCTATACATATACATCTAAGAATGTTAAATCCTGAATGTTGGGAGGGAGGCAGCCATTCATAAGTGTATGGGAAATATTTTGGACCCAGAAACAGAAAAGGAGGCCCTAACATGGGAGCACATGGCTGTTGAGGCTGTTTGTATTGGGCCAGGGCCCATCCATATCCACCAGAAGTCTTAGTAGGAATTCAGCATTTAAAATTGTTTTCCAAGGATAACATGAAACAGCTAGAGTGTTTTACTTAGAGCAATTATATGATGATTTGAATTATGTTTTCAAAAATCACATTGGCATCTATAGAAGGTTAATGTAGGAAGCTGTTGGAAGATTAAGAAGTGTAAGCATGTCTTAAACATAAGAATATGAAGTACTATTATAAGAAGGTACTCTTGGGGGACATGTTTAAACAATTGAATAAGGCAAGAAATGTTAAGGACCAAATAAGTGCTCTATTTAAAAAAAAATCAAGGAAATTATTAGAAGTAAATACAGAAGGACAATCATGTTGGAAAATGTTCTTTCTCTTAATATTTAATAAATGCTAAAAAAGATTAGAGTAGGAATAACCATTTTGAATGAACAACTGAATCATTTTATTTTTTAAATGACACGTATACTTTTATATACCCTAGGGACACTGAAAACTTTGAATGGTAGAAGTAGAGAAAGGAAGTGAGTTTAGTTCTCCATTATAGAAAATAAAAGGGTATATTCTCTCATGATAAGTGAGAGGTATTAATCTTCTTTTAATACCAGAGGACATTTCAGGGAGCTCTAATTGCCAATACGTACACTTTATGTTGGATGACTTAATGAAAGGCAGTTACTCATTAAGTCTCATTTATCTGGCATGGTGAAGGACACAATCATTTCAGAAGAAAATGTTTGCTTTGGGGAAAAAAGACTGATCTTGAACTAGAGCAGTAGTAAATAAATTTGATGTGATGTTATTAATGTTATACTTAATCTGTTTAGTCTTTGGATGGAAAGGCAATTAAGGTAGAGCAAACCAACAAACCATCTTTTGAAAGCGGTGGTACACAGAGACCACAACCTCCTGCAAGAAACAGGGGCCATCTGAGAAATCCGAGACATGGAAGAGGAAGAAATCGAAGAGGTGGAAATGGAAGAGGAGGAAGTGGGAGCACAAGAGAGCATCCCTCACCTGGAGGACACCTGGGTAATGTTTTCAGATACAAGGCTGCAACCAGAGGACCAAAAAATAGTAGGTTTAACGGTATAGAAACCTCTCAGTTTTTATTCCATCCTTTATGAGCAAAGTAGTGTGTAAGAACTATCAGATGATGAATCACATTGATAGTCAGAAGTATTTCAAAGTGGTGAAGAATTATTCTGGTTATAAAATGACTTAACTAGATAATGTGCAAAACGTTAATCACCTTACAGGGGAATAGCATAAATTTTAAACTAAATTCAGTCTCTTTTACCACTATTACTAATTGCCTCTTTTCTTCGAGAACTTTTCTACCGAGTTTCCTATTGTCGATCATACATTAGAAGTTTTCACTTTAGGACCAATAACTTGATATGAGTTTAAATCAATGATCCATTCATAATCTATTAAAAATACATTGGTTAATTTTATTCTGAGAGTAGCCTTATTGCATCATAAAAATACTAGAGAATCTTGAAAACTCCACAACAGAAAATAAAAGTCACTCAGAATATCCACAATTCAGGGCGAAACACTTCATATTTTAGGTTTCACCTTGCAGTATTTGTCTTAAGTATATGTGTTCAGACATCTAAGCAAATCTCCATTGTCATTTTGATATGAGGCTTTTCTACCTGGGTCTGTGGTTTGCATTTGGGAAAATCCCTTAGGGAAATAAATAGAGCTTTAGATTCTAAAAGGTGTCTTTGACCCAGGAAAAGAGTAAAAAGCTCTGCTTCAGAAATATGTATGTTTTCTTTGTGTGTGTATTAGAGGAGGAAGTCGTTGAAAATGCCTTTTTTTGGATTTTTTTCAGAGAAGTTTTCTACTTAGTAAGAAAAGGAGGAAAAGCACTTTGCATTTCAAAAACTTCCATATATTTAACAACCTCTGCTTCATCTATTAACCAGAACCAGTCTTCAGAAATAAAACGTTTAGTTTCTTTTTGTGCTAATTCCATGTGTGAATTTTAGGAAATGTTTTTTGAAAGTTCAGTTAGAGGGTGTGCCCATTTTAAGATAACACAGTTTTGTTCTTTTCCCACTATCTTGAGCTTGAGAAAAGTTGACCAGTTCATATTCTGCCATGTGTAAGAGTACTCATTTTTTCTTGCCTGTGGCACTACCGGGGAATTGGAATACATCTAAACATCTTTCTGGTTCGAAAGGTAAAACATCAATTTTCAGTATTTAGTGTGCATTTCTTAAATACTATTAAAATTGAACTGAACATAGCCCTTTTGACTGAGAAATGAACATTAAGAGTTGATCTGTGAATAACACAGGCCTGAACTGTTGATCAACTTACAAGCAGATTTTGTTTTTCAATAAATACATATAAGATCACTACGTGATCCAAGGTTGGTTGAATCCATGGATGCAGAACTAGGGATACTGGACCAAGTGTAAAGTTATAAGCAGATATTCTCCGGCAAAGGGAGTTATTTGTATGTATACACTTAACTTTTAGGTAATGCATTTTTTATTCATCTTTTTTATTTTTAATGTTTTGATTTATACCTAGGATGTTGTGTTTTTCAAAAGCTTCCTTGACACCAGAGTTATATAACTAATAACTTACCATCTTCCTCCTAAAATGATGAAAAATTCAGGTTTACATTTAATTTATCCAGGTTTTTCTGTACTCTCTCTCTTCTCCCCAGAGCACTTTCATACCAGTGGTTCTTCAGTTTTTTTCCTAGATTTTCCAAACTGACTTTTACGGTAAGTCTTTGAACTCTACTGACTTCTGTGTCATATGAGGAAACAATCATATTGGTTTAGACAGATAGGAAAGCTGAAGACTGGAGTAATGGTTTAGTGAAAATTTATAACAATAAGTGAAACTTGCCCAATGAAAAAATGTTGATTCTGCTTAACTAAAAAGATTTCATTTAAACACAGGTCTTGGTGGACACACTCCTAGTCCCAAGGCGAGTTCTTCCCGGGGAGCCTTTCCAGTTAAAAGAGGACCATGTTCCAGAAGTGGAGGTCCTCCTCCTAAGAGATGTTGCCAAGGGCGAAGCAGTAGGGGGGTGGGAAGACAAGGTAAATGCTATATAATGCAGAGACAGTTGTTTCTAATTAATGAAAGGGAGCTATTTTAAACAGAACGTTTAAGCAAAATGGAAAGTGAGAAGTATATGGACATGTTAACCAATCACTAATTTATTGATTGATTTGTGGTTGGGAAATAACTTGTCAGTTTTTGATTATAGATGTAGTAGGTGATTAGCACTGCAGTGGGGAAAACATTGCTTGTAAGTCCATGTTGGCTATAGAATTCCTCTTAATTTAAGTTGCTGCTAACACTTTTTGGTTAGTAGGCTTCTTTATCACATAGTTTCAATATCAGAATTTTCATGAAAACTATGTCCTGTGAGAGAACGTTCTGGTCTGTAGACTAGTTTAGCTATGTATATTGGCTACCTGGTTTTATTAATTATTATAAACAATAATTGAAACTTGCCATATGAACTGTAGTTTGTGCTCTTAACTTTTCTAGCACTGTTTTCTGATCCGTAATATGGTAGAGACTTGAAACAGCCATTATCAAATTGCCCTTTTACGTGTAGAATATGAATGAAGCCAAATGTAGCACGATATTGACTTCAAAACACAACAGAAGCTAAGAAGCCTACCCTTTCCATTAGTAGATGGTTAGCCTAGTGAACAAACAAGAGAAGAGAACAAACAAGGTCCTAGTGACCTCCAGGAATGAGGAATAAGAATTAACACAGGAAGAGAACGTTATTTATGGGAGATAGTTTCATATTTTGGGAGCGGTACAGTGTTTTTCAAATGAGCCCTTTATTGCTAATAAACAAGAGAAGTCACTATTGCTATCCTCATACAAGGTCCATAATTAAGGTTGTACACTTAAAGGAGAGAGCCGACCACTTGGTGGTTGAATATGTGACAGTAGTTACCAAAAATCAATGTTTTGCTCAAAGTCTGAGAAGTGTTCCCTACTGCTGGTAATCTAAAGGTTATGCCAACTGTATGGGGAACGGGAGATGTCAGAAAATACAATGTTCAGTGGTACCATTGAAAGGGAAACGAAAATGTGCGTAAATGGAATTTTAGAAGGGGTAGTTTTTTTAAATGATTTTGGAGAGTGGAAGGCTATCAGACTTTGGGATTTTTCTTTGAAACATTACTGTCAATTCTGAGATACTTACATAAGCATTTTTAAATTCAAGGTTCAGGATCACATGGAAGAGAAAATTGTGGAGGTCCTCCTCGTAGAGAGCCAGTCTCTTTTCGGAGAGTTGGCTATATGTCACAGAGATGGTGGTTATGCTACTAAAGATAGGTAATAGGAAGCACAGTATATGAATTAAGTCATGGTTAGTTTTGTTGTTCTTGTTGAAATTTACCTAACACAAAACTGAACATTTAAAAGTGAACAGTTCAGTAACATTTAGCACACTTAACAGTGTTATGCAACCACCAGCTCTGTTCAGTTCCAAAACATTTCATTACCCCAGAATAAAATTAATCAGCAGTCACACCCAATTTCTCCCCCCTTGTCCCCGGTAGGTACCCACCTGTGTCCTTATCTATGAATGTATCTACTCCTGAATATATCATACTAATGGAAGCAAACAATATGTGACCTTTATTATCCAGCTTTCCCTTAGCATAAATATTTTCAAGGATCATTCATGCTGTAGCGTGAATCAGTACTTCAGACCTTCTTTTTTTTGGCTGACTAAATATTCCATTATATGTGTGGTTAACATGGTTTGTTTATCCATCTGTGTGAGTTATTCCCATCATGGTGCTGTCATGAATACTGCTGTACAAGCATTTGGGTACCTGTTTTCAATTCTTTTTGAGTGTATGTATACTTAAGGAGTGGAATTCCTGGGACATAGAGGAATTCTTTACATTTTTTAAGAAACTGCTAATCTTTGCCACAGAGCCTGTACTATTTTCCATTTCTGCCATGCACATATACTTGGTTTGTTTCTCTGCATCTGCACCAACACTTGATATATTCTATGGGTCTATTTTTCATTATAGCCAGTGTGATACGTGCAAAGTAGATATTTCATTTGGGGTTTGAATTTCATTTCCCTAATAAATATGTTGAGCAGGTTTTCATGTCCTTGTTGCTCATTGTATATCTCCTGTAAACAAAAGTATATTCAAGTCCTTTGCCCATTTAAAAGTTTTTGTCTTTTTGCTGTCTTGAGTTCTTAAATATTCTGGATATGATAAGTTGCATTTAAAATTTTAGCTGCTTTATTTCAGTTATTCAAGGAGAGACTATCCACACTCCTGAGCCAGCAAGGATTATACTCCACCACGTAGACGCTATGCACACAGTTATTACGGACATTCAAATTCTCGGAATGATCATCCCTCTAGAGGACATAGGTAATATAAAATGTTGTGTTTATATCAAATAAAAACCTTCGTTTCAATTATGTTATTGTGACACATAATTTAAATTGATGACATAATTTATGACATTCTTTTAAATTCAGTGACCGTGATGGCTATGGTGGAAATCGTGATAGAGATTATTCTGAATATTGAAGTGGAAGCTTTTACAGGGATTCATATGGGAGTTACGGTAAGAGTCCAGTTACAACTTGTAAATCATAGAATTAGACTTAACCAGATCGTTGTTTACTCTACTTTTACTTCAGTTCCTCAAAGGTAAAAGTATGTTTAGCATGTCCTTTTAGATAAGTTAAAGACCTTTGAATGGTTTTGTTAATAGCTCACTTAAAATAAAAGGCTATGAAGGGTAAATGGGCAGTCTCATCTTTTTTTCTCATTACAGAAAACCAATTTTAACATTATTATGATTTTTATTTTTATTTTGTGTGCGGGACACGGGCCTCTCACCATCGTGGCCCCTCCCGTTGCGGAGCACAGGCTCCTGACGCGGAGTCCCAGAGGCCATGCACGGCCCACGGTCCCAACCGCGCCCCGGCATGTGGGATCCTCCTGGACCGGGGCACGAACCCGTGTCCCCTGCATCGGCAGTCGGACTGTCAACCACTGCGCCACCAGGGAAGCCCCACTGAATCTTGTTAAAAGTTGCCACTCGACTGATTATTTAAAAATGCTAAAATAGGGGCTTTTACTTTCAAAGAAACTACTTAGGCTGAAAAATATTGCTCGCTCTTTTAAAGAAATGTAGAAGCCCTTCACCGTTGCTACCTAGTTTATATTTTCATAGCAGAGAGAGCTGAAGCTTATCTTTTCAAATATTTAGCACTGTAAGTCATGTTATATGATCCCAGAAAAATTTGTAATGTTTAGCGTTTGTTTATCAATCAGTAACTTCCCATGTGACTCCCGTGGTGCACCAGCAGCACGAAGGGCCCCTGTGACTTACGGTGGAAGCAGTCGCTGTGATAGCAATATGAGAGATGGATATGGAGGAGGTCCGGAAGGTTACTCCAGCAGGCAAAGTAATACTTATTCAAGGGGTCGAAAGCGTAGAAGACAGGAACAATGAGGGTTTCCACCCTCTGTGAATAGGGAGTACCTTGCTCCCCGTGACTCATACAGTAGCTCAGTTTGTGGGGCTTCCAGACGAGGTTATGCGGGAAGCCAATCTGAAAGAGAGGGCCGAAGCAGATATTAAAAATTAACACTCAGTCATGCACCAAATGTTCGTTACAAAGGAAAAGTTTAAGTTGTTTTCCTTAATTGATGCTTGAACACTACTAAAAGAAAAATGTTGGTTTGGGGGGAAGAGGCATATATTAACTTTTCCTCTAGGAAGTTTCAGACAAAGGGGAAACATGGAATTATTCAGAGGACTTTCATGTTGTTAATGTTAATTGAAAAGTAGAAGTCGTGTTTCAAATGTTCAAAATTTTCAGAGTAAAAAAATTTCGTGAAATATGTTTTGTTGATGATACTGCTGAGTTAAACAAGCATAAAACTTTTGTTTGGAGGGTGAATTGTGCTGTTTGCCTAAACTTTTCCTTTGTACGTGAATGTATTCAAAATTAAGCAATGTGTTATTTCTCCATCGCAAGCTGTGACTGTTTTCCAGTTAGGCTAAAGAAATTACATGTTCCTTTTTGAAAGCTTGTAAACATGTAAAAGGTTTGAGAAGTCTCCAAAAAGGCTGAGAAACAATGCTTGCATTATTAGTGAAAGTCGATGTGTCTTTATCCCTTTAAAGCCATAGTATAGATGAAAGGAAAATTGAGACAGGTGACTGTAAAGAGTTTAAGAAATCTTGAGGTTAAGTATCTATTTTCTGATCCATATTCAAGTGGCAGATGACCAACGTGGGAATAATGGTTATAAAACCAATTTTCCACTCAATGTAAATGGAACCAGTTAACTTTTCTGAGTATATATATGTTAGTGAAAGTTAGTACCCCTAGATTTTAAGACATTGGGAAACATTTTAAGTAATACTGATTTTAACTTTATGTTGGTGTGCTTGATGTAACACAAAGGGTTTCGTAATATACTCATAAGTATAGAGTTATCTGGAGGGTTAAGGGTTTTTTGTCAGTGACTTCAGGTGACATTTAATGAGTAATGCTTACAATTTGGGAAGAAACTGGAGTGTAAAAACTTTAAGCCAAATTGGAATCTGCAAAACTAGTACAGAAATCTGCAATTTCCTTTTAAAGGAACAGCAAACATGAAGTTCAGGGGAAGGAGAGTATTATTTGAGCCAAACTGAGGATTATAACTCAGGAGACAGACTCAGAAAGTTCTGAGGACTGTTCTACCTGTTAGAAGTCAAAGGCATGGTTACATTCATTTTGAAGAGAAAGGACAGTATATCACATCAAAGTGACATACAGATATTTTACATGAAGATCAGCAGGGATACGTAGTCTGGGTAAGCAGGTACAAAGTGAGCAGCAAGTCAGCATGATCCCAGTACAGAGCTGGGAAAGAACAGTATTCTTTTTAAGAAGTTACAGCCTAAGTGTCAGAGGAAGGTAAAATAATTGACCTGTATGATCAGGAAGGCAATCTTGTCTTTGAGGAACTCTGGTTAATGTGTAATGCAGATATTAGGGAGGGAGCGAGGATGTCTCAATGACCACAGAATTTTATGTTTAAGTTTTCTTGGCGGGCCTTAAAGTACTGCATTTCATAAAATCCTACGGGGCATGAAAGGTTTGCTTTTAGTATCTAACATATCAGATTGATGAGTCAAATCCTTAAAAGGAAGGATAAAGCAAACGAAGTTTCGAACCCAAAACTGAACCGATTACTTTTTCCTGAGTACCTGTTCATGAAAAACCCATAAAACTCTTAAGTGTTTAACAGTTGGGTGATCTTCAAAATACAGGGATACTGTGGGTTTGGTTCCAGAACAGTAAAGCAAGTCATGGTTTTTCTCAATTTCACGGCTTCTTATGTAACCCAGTCTTTGCTATTAACAGAAAACATGTATTTCTCCACTAGTTTTTAAGAGAAACGTGTTTGTTCCTTTCTTCCTCATGTGTAAAAATACTCATTGTGTTCCCAGTGAATTGAAGGTTCTTGCTCTTCATGCCAAGAGTTGGGCATGAGACAGGCGGTTAAGCAAGTAAAGTGAGGATTTATTTAAGCAAGAATATGCCCTCAGGGAGAGCAGGCAGTTAGGTGAGGAGCTGCTGCCCTGGGTTCCATTGGCAAGCCAGTTATGAGGGGCATACAAAGGAAGGGGTGGCATACTCATTGGGGAAGCAGGAGTTTGGGGGTCAAATTCCCTGTTTCTTTGCAGCTCCAGAAGGGATTTTTGTCCTTATTTAGCTTAATCAGAAGTGTCATGGCCTCACTGCATGGTGTGTGCTGCTTGTCTGCAAGGCTAATTTTATTGTAAGGAGAGCATAATGAGCAACAGGTTACATTTGGAAGTAGGAGATTCCTGTCTTTCCTCATCTCTCTTTGTCTGCCTTCAGGACACTTACCACCGAAAATGTGCAGTTTCCTGTCAGTCTGGAGGTTCCTGTTTTTCTTTGTTGGCCCATGGACCTCTGCTCTTTACCAGGTGCTTGATTTCCTGCCACCTGGCCCCTCTTCCATTACTCTGCTCATATCTAGCTACTCGCCTGCTGTAGCAATTACAGTAATCTTAACCTCACAGTCCTTTAATTGCATTGCAGTCACTGAAAAACATGCTTAACATCCAGATTGAATTTTGTTCATGAATGAGTGATATCCAAACCTCTCTAAGAGGATTTTCTCAGACACCATCTGAGATTTAATATCAATTGTTTTTCCTCTCGTGTTTCTTTCCTGTCAGGCAGAGGATTAAAATATTAAACAATCATTATTGAAATACTAACAATTCTTTGATTTCCTACTATATACTGAACTTGTCCCTTCCAGTAGACTTGCTTGGAAGCTGCCGGTTGGCCTACATATTAGGTAGAAACCATAAAACCCCTGAATTAGGGAACAGTTATAACTTTGCCTGATTTAAAGATCAGCTTTTGTATAATGCATACAGCTGTTTTCTATCTAGACTATGGAAAGTGTCCCAAGAAATACTAACTGATCACCATCAACTGATCAACTGGTGTTTACATGAACGCATTTCATTGCATAGTTTTCTCAAGTGCTCAATAATGGTTAATATACGATTAAGACACTACCAATGCAAAGCATTAACACCACAGATCTGGGCTTCCCTAGTGGCCCAGTGGTTGAGAGTTCGGCTGCCGATGCAGGGGACACGGGATCGTGCCCCGCTCCGGGAGGATCCCACATGCCGCGGAGCGGTTGGGCCCGTGAGCCATGGCCGCTGAGACTGGATTCTGGAGCCTGTGGTTTGCAATGGGAGGGGCCACAACGGTCAGAGGCCGGCATACCGCAAAAAAAAATAAAAACCAAAAACCAAAACAGTTTCATGATTTGGACCAGTCTCTAAAAAGGCAGGATTACAAATTAACCTCAGGCTCCCACTTAATATAAAAGTAATGACAATATTTTCACACTTTTGTTTTGAACCCTGAATTATGTTTTCGGCGTTGTGCTCAATGTGCTCAGTACATCATTTAACCTCACAATAACCCTATCTGATAATTCTTTATCATCTTGTTTTCGTAGACTGGGTAAATTTAAGAGTTTAGGTAGCTTACCCAGTTTCATATAACTACTAAATTTTGAAGTTTAGATTATTTTCTGTCTGCCTGACTTCGTATCATATTAAATCACTATACACATTATATCTTCTAGACATTCATATTTCTGTTTCAGATTATTCTAACAGTTCCACTAAATAAATTAAGTAAGTAGCATATCTGCATAGCAAGCAAAATGCTTCATGATCTGGTCCTCCCCATTTTACATCTATCAAGAAATCCCTGAACTCTCCCTACTGATTACCTGGAGCTTCACGTTATTAGCCCAAAATGCGTTTTCCTTTTTTTTTTTTTTTACGGTACGCGGGCATCTCACCGTTGTGGCCTCTCCCGTTGTGGAGCACAAGCTTCAGACGCGCAGGCTCAGCGGCCATGGCTCAGGGGCCCAAAGCTCAGGGGCATATGGGATCCTCCCGGACCGGGGCACGAACCCGCATCCCCTGCATGGGCAGGCGGACTCTCAACCACTGCGCCACCTGGGAAGCCCTTCTCCTTTATATTGATTAAATTAAAGCAACTGGGAAAAGTATGCAGTAAAAAGTAGAGAACACATTCTGCTGTTGCAGTTTTCTTTAGAGTTTCTCCCGCGAGTTCTCCCGCGAGTTTCTCTGTTCACCCCTCCCCTACCTCCACATCTTCCATCTTCCCTACCTCCCCTGCGGCTCATCCCTTCCCCCACCTACCGCTACATCTGGTTCCTTAGCCTCTTTCTAGAAGTAGAGCGCTTGCTCTCGAGCCTTAGTTTAGTTAACGGTTGTCTGAAGAGACGCGGAAGGAGGACTTCTGAAGAGGAGGACAAAATAAGGTAAGAAATTCGGCATTTTAGGGAGGAGAGAATAATTTATACCTCAGGAGAAAGAGTTGAGACCTATATGTTCTCCTGTTACCAGAGAAAGCATGGTAATTCAGATGTTGATTTTTCTCTCAGGCTTTTTCTGTAAGAGATAAGAGCCGAGTAAGTGGTGTTTGTATAACTATGTCTGAATAGACAGTGTCTGGAGAAGTCTATCAGTTGTTCTTGAACAGTACGTTTACTGTTTGTTCTCCTGGAGAATCAGTTGCCAAGGCAGCGATGAAAAGCCAGTGAAGTTCCTGGAGTTGGTCCTTGAATTGCGAAGTTGGGGGTGGGGGTGGAGCTAGGTTTGAAATGCTGCGGGAGGGAATATTGAGTAGATAACTTAAGTGTGATTAGCGGCGTACCCTCTTTGCTGTTTACTCTCACATGCGGGTAGTGGAGCGTATGCCGGGCGCCAGTTTGTTCCGCTTGCGCTTTTGTTTTTTGCGGTATGCGGGCCTCTCACTGCTGTGGCCCCTCCCACCGCGGAGCACGGGCTCGGTACCCAGAGGCTCCAGACGCGCAGGCCCAGCGGCCATGGCTCACGGGCCCAGCCGCTCCGCGGCTGGTGGGATCCTCCCGGAGCGTTGCCGAACCCGTGTCCCCTGGGTAGGCAGGCGGACTGTCAACCACTGCGCCACCAGGGAAGCCCTCTCGTGCAGTTTTTCTTTTTTCTTTTTTGTTTCCTCGGGGTTTCTTTGTGAAAGCAGAGGTACTGAGCAATACAAGCAAGATAGCTATTTTAACTTAAATGATTTAAAACTTGTAATTTTAGTTATCAAATGTCAAAATGTTGATTCACTTGACAAAAAGCGTCTGATTTAATTTGGCATATAAAGAATGGTACTCTCTTTTGACCAGTGTTTCTTAAAGTCTCTCGATCTAAGTAAACACAGTTTGCATTTTCCTCAATAAAGGAAGTAACTCCCTCCTTTGCTTTTATGACTTACCACTTTTAAAGTTTGTGGGAAAACATTATTTTAAACATTATTTGATGCATAGACAAGAAAAATGTGAGTAGATGTGAAAAATTTAAAAATATGTTTAAGGTATATTCTGCACAGTTCATAAAACATATTAACTGTTAGATGTGTAGAATCCAGGACCATTTATTATTGCTTATTTATTTTGTTGTGTTTTGGAAAAGAAGCCTTGAACCCTGCAGGTAAACTAATTTACAGTTGCCTTCTAATCTAGTTTTTACATACAGGTTTTTGTAAGATATCTATAAAGAATGGAGCATTTGTTACGCCAGTGCTTGTTTTGCTTTGTGTTACAAGTTTCCTCTCTTTTAAGTAAGAAACAGCAAATATTTTCACTGATATAGGGTACTTCAGTTGAGTTATAAACAGGTGTAATAGTTTTTGCTTATAATTTACTTTTTGCTATATGTATAAAGATATATTTTTAATTACTTACAGAAAAATGGCGGAAGCAGATCAGGCTGGGAAACTGTTCATAGGAGGCCTGCTGACACCAATGAAAATTCTCTTGAAGTGGTATTTGGGAAATATGGTCACATTATGGAAGGTAATTTTTAGAACCTATATATATACATACACACACACACACACACACACACACACACACACACATATATTTATATATATATATATGTTCGAGGCAAATGTGTACTAAACACACACAATTGAACAGCTAAGTTAAAGTGCTTTCTCTATTTGTAACACATGAGCACTTTTTTTTTAAGTTTCTGTTTTTTATTAGGAAAGCACTGGGCAATGAGGGAAATTGTACAACTTAGGGGCTCCTACTACTGAGAAGGGAAAAAAGCAGCGTTTCTTTCTTCACCCCAGCCACGCTTTGCAGCATGCTGGGTTTTACTTACCTGACCAGGGATCAAGCCCATGCACAGTGGCATGCGGCATGTGGATCTTAGTTGCCTGACGACGGATCAGGCCCGTGTCCCCTTCATTGGGAACGTGGAGTCTTATCCACTGGACCACCAGGGAAGTCCCAGGGCTTTTTAAACATACTGGGGTCATAGGACATGAAATGGGATGAGATATGCTAGTTGTAGAATGGTTGAAATTATTGACTCTCTTTTTAAACTACTAGAAATGATATAAAATGGAAAGGGTTTTTTTGCTTTATTTGTTTTTGGTTTTTGTTTTGTTTTTAAGTAACTTCCGGGAGGCTGTTACTGCACTGTGTCCATAACATGAAATTAAGGAGGCCTTATGAGAAAGTGTCAAAGGATTGATTATTTTGAAAATATGAAACGTTCAATTTTATGTGAAATTTAAATTAAAAATATTTATGTATATTACAGTTATGTTGATAAAGGATCAGAAAAAAAACAAGTCTAGAGGCTTTGCTTTTATTACTTTTGAGAATCCTGCAGATGCAAAGGATGCTATCCAAGATATGAATGGAAAAGTAAGAGCCTTTTAATAATATTTTGTGTTCTCCATTTATTACTATGTCTAGATTTTTTTTCTAGTTTTTTAAAGTAACATGATGCCATATAAGCCTTCACTCTCCTTTTTGTCACATAAGTACTGGATTGTCTGGTTGGAAAGAGATTGACATTAACATTAGCTTTAACAATATATTTTAAACCTGTTTTAGCATTCAAATGTAAAAGTAAATAAGTTTTAGCCTGTAGAGCTCTCCCCAATATCCCATACTGTTATTTTTAAGTCTCGACTTTTTTGTACTTCAGAGTCACTCTTTCTTGTGTCAATGTTACAAATAATCATTTCACCCTTAAAACTGTACTTTTAATTGCATCTTTGCTCAAAGAATTTTTTTATATTGTAGGTAATATTTTTCCCATTTTATGTTGCAGGTAATATCTTTTTACATGCATCATCCTGTGAATTGTTCATTGTTAAAAGTACCTTCAGTGCATCTCAGTTCTCATAGTGGGGAACACATACATTAATTCCCTTTTTCCTATAGCTTGGTTTCTGGTATGCTGCAGGCACTTGGCACATGTTGACCCTTTTACTTTACTTTCATATTTTAAGGTATGGTAGTACCTAAAAGTTGATCTTCACTCATGATTATATTTTGGGTGCAGAGGTAAATTTGTGTCATGAAGGATAGTTGACCCCCATTTTTGGTTTGTTTTCAGGCACAAGAAGGTGTAGTCTGTGTAGACATTATTCTTCAATTCTTTATTCAACAGATATTTTATTGCCAGGCATTGCTTTAGCAATTGATTAATGGTTGTGGGTACTACAAAATACCTATTTTCTTGGACACTTGTGTTCTAGGGTGAAAGATGAGAAACGTACAAGTAAAACTAAATACAATTTCATATGCAAAAATATTAAGGAAAATAAAGTAGGTAATTTCATTAGAGCTTAAGGGGAGTGGATTTCTATACATATACATCTAAGAATGTTAAATCCTGAATGTTGGGAGGGAGGCAGCCATTCATAAGTGTATGGGAAATATTTTGGACCCAGAAACAGAAAAGGAGGCCCTAACATGGGAGCACATGGCTGTTGAGGCTGTTTGTATTGGGCCAGGGCCCATCCATATCCACCAGAAGTCTTAGTAGGAATTCAGCATTTAAAATTGTTTTCCAAGGATAACATGAAACAGCTAGAGTGTTTTACTTAGAGCAATTATATGATGATTTGAATTATGTTTTCAAAAATCACATTGGCATCTATAGAAGGTTAATGTAGGAAGCTGTTGGAAGATTAAGAAGTGTAAGCATGTCTTAAACATAAGAATATGAAGTACTATTATAAGAAGGTACTCTTGGGGGACATGTTTAAACAATTGAATAAGGCAAGAAATGTTAAGGACCAAATAAGTGCTCTATTTAAAAAAAAATCAAGGAAATTATTAGAAGTAAATACAGAAGGACAATCATGTTGGAAAATGTTCTTTCTCTTAATATTTAATAAATGCTAAAAAAGATTAGAGTAGGAATAACCATTTTGAATGAACAACTGAATCATTTTATTTTTTAAATGACACGTATACTTTTATATACCCTAGGGACACTGAAAACTTTGAATGGTAGAAGTAGAGAAAGGAAGTGAGTTTAGTTCTCCATTATAGAAAATAAAAGGGTATATTCTCTCATGATAAGTGAGAGGTATTAATCTTCTTTTAATACCAGAGGACATTTCAGGGAGCTCTAATTGCCAATACGTACACTTTATGTTGGATGACTTAATGAAAGGCAGTTACTCATTAAGTCTCATTTATCTGGCATGGTGAAGGACACAATCATTTCAGAAGAAAATGTTTGCTTTGGGGAAAAAAGACTGATCTTGAACTAGAGCAGTAGTAAATAAATTTGATGTGATGTTATTAATGTTATACTTAATCTGTTTAGTCTTTGGATGGAAAGGCAATTAAGGTAGAGCAAACCAACAAACCATCTTTTGAAAGCGGTGGTACACAGAGACCACAACCTCCTGCAAGAAACAGGGGCCATCTGAGAAATCCGAGACATGGAAGAGGAAGAAATCGAAGAGGTGGAAATGGAAGAGGAGGAAGTGGGAGCACAAGAGAGCATCCCTCACCTGGAGGACACCTGGGTAATGTTTTCAGATACAAGGCTGCAACCAGAGGACCAAAAAATAGTAGGTTTAACGGTATAGAAACCTCTCAGTTTTTATTCCATCCTTTATGAGCAAAGTAGTGTGTAAGAACTATCAGATGATGAATCACATTGATAGTCAGAAGTATTTCAAAGTGGTGAAGAATTATTCTGGTTATAAAATGACTTAACTAGATAATGTGCAAAACGTTAATCACCTTACAGGGGAATAGCATAAATTTTAAACTAAATTCAGTCTCTTTTACCACTATTACTAATTGCCTCTTTTCTTCGAGAACTTTTCTACCGAGTTTCCTATTGTCGATCATACATTAGAAGTTTTCACTTTAGGACCAATAACTTGATATGAGTTTAAATCAATGATCCATTCATAATCTATTAAAAATACATTGGTTAATTTTATTCTGAGAGTAGCCTTATTGCATCATAAAAATACTAGAGAATCTTGAAAACTCCACAACAGAAAATAAAAGTCACTCAGAATATCCACAATTCAGGGCGAAACACTTCATATTTTAGGTTTCACCTTGCAGTATTTGTCTTAAGTATATGTGTTCAGACATCTAAGCAAATCTCCATTGTCATTTTGATATGAGGCTTTTCTACCTGGGTCTGTGGTTTGCATTTGGGAAAATACCTTAGGGAAATAAATAGAGCTTTAGATTCTAAAAGGTGTCTTTGACCCAGGAAAAGAGTAAAAAGCTCTGCTTCAGAAATATGTATGTTTTCTTTGTGTGTGTATTAGAGGAGGAAGTCGTTGAAAATGCCTTTTTTTGGATTTTTTTCAGAGAAGTTTTCTACTTAGTAAGAAAAGGAGGAAAAGCACTTTGCATTTCAAAAACTTCCATATATTTAACAACCTCTGCTTCATCTATTAACCAGAACCAGTCTTCAGAAATAAAACGTTTAGTTTCTTTTTGTGCTAATTCCATGTGTGAATTTTAGGAAATGTTTTTTGAAAGTTCAGTTAGAGGGTGTGCCCATTTTAAGATAACACAGTTTTGTTCTTTTCCCACTATCTTGAGCTTGAGAAAAGTTGACCAGTTCATATTCTGCCATGTGTAAGAGTACTCATTTTTTCTTGCCTGTGGCACTACCGGGGAATTGGAATACATCTAAACATCTTTCTGGTTCGAAAGGTAAAACATCAATTTTCAGTATTTAGTGTGCATTTCTTAAATACTATTAAAATTGAACTGAACATAGCCCTTTTGACTGAGAAATGAACATTAAGAGTTGATCTGTGAATAACACAGGCCTGAACTGTTGATCAACTTACAAGCAGATTTTGTTTTTCAATAAATACATATAAGATCACTACGTGATCCAAGGTTGGTTGAATCCATGGATGCAGAACTAGGGATACTGGACCAAGTGTAAAGTTATAAGCAGATATTCTCCGGCAAAGGGAGTTATTTGTATGTATACACTTAACTTTTAGGTAATGCATTTTTTATTCATCTTTTTTATTTTTAATGTTTTGATTTATACCTAGAATGTTGTGTTTTTCAAAAGCTTCCTTGACACCAGAGTTATATAACTAATAACTTATCATCTTCCTCCTAAAATGATGAAAAATTCAGTTTTACATTTAATTTATCCAGGTTTTTCTGTACTCTCTCTCTTCTCCCCAGAGCACTTTCATACCAGTGGTTCTTCAGTTTTTTTCCTAGATTTTCCAAACTGACTTTTACGGTAAGTCTTTGAACTCTACTGACTTCTGTGTCATATGAGGAAACAATCATATTGGTTTAGACAGATAGGAAAGCTGAAGACTGGAGTAATGGTTTAGTGAAAATTTATAACAATAAGTGAAACTTGCCCAATGAAAAAATGTTGATTCTGCTTAACTAAAAAGATTTCATTTAAACACAGGTCTTGGTGGACACACTCCTAGTCCCAACGCGAGTTCTTCCCGGGGAGCCTTTCCAGTTAAAAGAGGACCATGTTCCAGAAGTGGAGGTCCTCCTCCTAAGAGATGTTGCCAAGGGCGAAGCAGTAGGGGGGTGGGAAGACAAGGTAAATGCTATATAATGCAGAGACAGTTGTTTCTAATTAATGAAAGGGAGCTATTTTAAACAGAACGTTTAAGCAAAATGGAAAGTGAGAAGTATATGGACATGTTAACCAATCACTAATTTATTGATTGATTTGTGGTTGGGAAATAACTTGTCAGTTTTTGATTATAGATGTAGTAGGTGATTAGCACTGCAGTGGGGAAAACATTGCTTGTAAGTCCATGTTGGCTATAGAATTCCTCTTAATTTAAGTTGCTGCTAACACTTTTTGGTTAGTAGGCTTCTTTATCACATAGTTTCAATATCAGAATTTTCATGAAAACTATGTCCTGTGAGAGAACGTTCTGGTCTGTAGACTAGTTTAGCTATGTATATTGGCTAGCTGGTTTTATTAATTATTATAAACAATAATTGAAACTTGCCATATGAACTGTAGTTTGTGCTCTTAACTTTTCTAGCACTGTTTTCTGATCCGTAATATGGTAGAGACTTGAAACAGCCATTATCAAATTGCCCTTTTACGTGTAGAATATGAATGAAGCCAAATGTAGCACGATATTGACTTCAAAACACAACAGAAGCTAAGAAGCCTACCCTTTCCATTAGTAGATGGTTAGCCTAGTGAACAAACAAGAGAAGAGAACAAACAAGGTCCTAGTGACCTCCAGGAATGAGGAATAAGAATTAACACAGGAAGAGAACGTTATTTATGGGAGATAGTTTCATATTTTGGGAGCGGTACAGTGTTTTTCAAATGAGCCCTTTATTGCTAATAAACAAGAGAAGTCACTATTGCTATCCTCATACAAGGTCCATAATTAAGGTTGTACACTTAAAGGAGAGAGCCGACCACTTGGTGGTTGAATATGTGACAGTAGTTACCAAAAATCAATGTTTTGCTCAAAGTCTGAGAAGTGTTCCCTACTGCTGGTAATCTAAAGGTTATGCCAACTGTATGGGGAACGGGAGATGTCAGAAAATACAATGTTCAGTGGTACCATTGAAAGGGAAACGAAAATGTGCGTAAATGGAATCTTAGAAGGGGTAGTTTTTTTAAATGATTTTGGAGAGTGGAAGGCTATCAGACTTTGGGATTTTTCTTTGAAACATTACTGTCAATTCTGAGATACTTACATAAGCATTTTTAAATTCAAGGTTCAGGATCACATGGAAGAGAAAATTGTGGAGGTCCTCCTCGTAGAGAGCCAGTCTCTTTTCGGAGAGTTGGCTATATGTCACAGAGATGGTGGTTATGCTACTAAAGATAGGTAATAGGAAGCACAGTATATGAATTAAGTCATGGTTAGTTTTGTTGTTCTTGTTGAAATTTACCTAACACAAAATTGAACATTTAAAAGTGAACAGTTCAGTAACATTTAGCACACTTAACAGTGTTATGCAACCACCAGCTCTGTTCAGTTCCAAAACATTTCATTACCCCAGAAAAAAATTAATCAGCAGTCACACCCAATTTGTCCCCCCTTGTCCCCGGTAGGTACCCACCTGTGTCCTTATCTATGAATGTATCTACTCCTGAATATATCATACTAATGGAAGCAAACAATATGTGACCTTTATTATCCAGCTTTCCCTTAGCATAAATATTTTCAAGGATCATTCATGCTGTAGCGTGAATCAGTACTTCAGACCTTCTTTTTTTTGGCTGACTAAATATTCCATTATATGTGTGGTTAACATGGTTTGTTTATCCATCTGTGTGAGTTATTCCCATCATGGTGCTGTCATGAATACTCCTGTACAAGCATTTGGGTACCTGTTTTCAATTCTTTTTGAGTGTATGTATACTTAAGGAGTGGAATTCCTGGGACATAGAGGAATTCTTTACATTTTTTAAGAAACTGCTAATCTTTGCCACAGAGCCTGTACTATTTTCCATTTCTGCCATGCACATATACTTGGTTTGTTTCTCTGCATCTGCACCAACACTTGATATATTCTATGGGTCTATTTTTCATTATAGCCAGTGTGATACGTGCAAAGTAGATATTTCATTTTGGGTTTGAATTTCATTTCCCTAATAAATATGTTGAGCAGGTTTTCATGTCCTTGTTGCTCATTGTATATCTCCTGTAAACAAAAGTATATTCAAGTCCTTTGCCCATTTAAAAGTTTTTGTCTTTTTGCTGTCTTGAGTTCTTAAATATTCTGGATATGATAAGTTGCATTTAAAATTTTAGCTGCTTTATTTCAGTTATTCAAGGAGAGACTATCCACACTCCTGAGCCAGCAAGGATTATACTCCACCACGTAGACGCTATGCACACAGTTATTACGGACATTCAAATTCTCGGAATGATCATCCCTCTAGAGGACATAGGTAATATAAAATGTTGTGTTTATATCAAATAAAAACCTTCGTTTCAATTATGTTATTGTGACACATAATTTAAATTGATGACATAATTTATGACATTCTTTTAAATTCAGTGACCGTGATGGCTATGGTGGAAATCGTGATAGAGATTATTCTGAATATTGAAGTGGAAGCTTTTACAGGGATTCATATGGGAGTTACGGTAAGAGTCCAGTTACAACTTGTAAATCATAGAATTAGACTTAACCAGATCGTTGTTTACTCTACTTTTACTTCAGTTCCTCAAAGGTAAAAGTATGTTTAGCATGTCCTTTTAGATAAGTTAAAGACCTTTGAATGGTTTTGTTAATAGCTCACTTAAAATAAAAGGCTATGAAGGGTAAATGGGCAGTCTCATCTTTTTTTCTCATTACAGAAAACCAATTTTAACATTATTATGATTTTTTATTTTTATTTTGTGTGCGGGACACGGGCCTCTCACCATCGGGGCCCCTCCCGTTGTGGAGCACAGGCTCCTGACGCGGAGTCCCAGAGGCCATGCATGGCCCACGGTCCCAACCGCTCCCCGGCACGTGGGATCCTCCTGGACCGGGGCACGAACCCGTGTCCCCTGCATCGGCAGTCGGACTGTCAACCACTGCGCCACCAGGGAAGCCCCACTGAATCTTGTTAAAAGTTGCCACTCGACTGATTATTTAAAAATGCAAAAATAAGGGCTTTTACTTTCAAAGAAACTACTTAGGCTGAAAAATATTGCTCGCTCTTTTAAAGAAATGTAGAAGCCCTTCACCGTTGCTACCTAGTTTATATTTTCATAGCAGAGAGAGCTGAAGCTTATCTTTTCAAATATTTAGCACTGTAAGTCATGTTATATGATCCCAGAAAAATTTGTAATGTTTAGCGTTTGTTTATCAATCAGTAACTTCCCATGTGACTCCCGTGGTGCACCAGCAGCACGAAGGGCCCCTGTGACTTACGGTGGAAGCAGTCGCTGTGATAGCAATATGAGAGATGGATATGGAGGAGGTCCGGAAGGTTACTCCAGCAGGCAAAGTAATACTTATTCAAGGGGTCGAAAGCGTAGAAGACAGGAACAATGAGGGTTTCCACCCTCTGTGAATAGGGAGTACCTTGCTCCCCGTGACTCATACAGTAGCTCAGTTTGTGGGGCTTCCAGACGAGGTTATGCGGGAAGCCAATCTGAAAGAGAGGGCCGAAGCAGATACTAAAAATTAACACTCAGTCATGCACCAAATGTTCGTTACAAAGGAAAAGTTTAAGTTGTTTTCCTTAATTGATGCTTGAACACTACTAAAAGAAAAATGTTGGTTTGGGGGGAAGAGGCATATATTAACTTTTCCTCTAGGAAGTTTCAGACAAAGGGGAAACATGGAATTATTCAGAGGACTTTCATGTTGTTAATGTTAATTGAAAAGTAGAAGTCGTGTTTCAAATGTTCAAAATTTTCAGAGTAAAAAAATTTCGTGAAATATGTTTTGTTGATGATACTGCTGAGTTAAACAAGCATAAAACTTTTGTTTGGAGGGTGAATTGTGCTGTTTGCCTAAACTTTTCCTTTGTACGTGAATGTATTCAAAATTAAGCAATGTGTTATTTCTCCATCGCAAGCTGTGACTGTTTTCCAGTTAGGCTAAAGAAATTACATGTTCCTTTTTGAAAGCTTGTAAACATGTAAAAGGTTTGAGAAGTCTCCAAAAAGGCTGAGAAACAATGCTTGCATTATTAGTGAAAGTCGATGTGTCTTTATCCCTTTAAAGCCATAGTATAGATGAAAGGAAAATTGAGACAGGTGACTGTAAAGAGTTTAAGAAATCTTGAGGTTAAGTATCTATTTTCTGATCCATATTCAAGTGGCAGATGACCAACGTGGGAATAATGGTTATAAAACCAATTTTCCACTCAATGTAAATGGAACCAGTTAACTTTTCTGAGTATATATATCTTAGTGAAAGTTAGTACCCCTAGATTTTAAGACATTGGGAAACGTTTTAAGTAATACTGATTTTAACTTTATGTTGGTGTGCTTGATGTAACACAAAGGGTTTCGTAATATACTCATAAGTATAGAGTTATCTGGAGGGTTAAGGGTTTTTTGTCAGTGACTTCAGGTGACATTTAATGAGTAATGCTTACAATTTGGGAAGAAACTGGAGTGTAAAAACTTTAAGCCAAATTGGAATCTGCAAAACTAGTACAGAAATCTGCAATTTCCTTTTAAAGGAACAGCAAAAATGAAGTTCAGGGGAAGGAGAGTATTATTTGAGCCAAACTGAGGATTATAACTCAGGAGACAGACTCAGAAAGTTCTGAGGACTGTTCTACCTGTTAGAAGTCAAAGGCATGGTTACATTCATTTTGAAGAGAAAGGACAGTATATCACATCAAAGTGACATACAGATATTTTACATGAAGATCAGCAGGGATACGTAGTCTGGGTAAGCAGGTACAAAGTGAGCAGCAAGTCAACATGATCCCAGTACAGAGCTGGGAAAGAACAGTATTCTTTTTAAGAAGTTACAGCCTAAGTGTCAGAGGAAGGTAAAATAATTGACCTTTATGATCAGGAAGGCAATCTGTCTTTGAGGAACTCTGGTTAATATTTGGGATATTAGGGAGATATTAGGCAGATATTAGGGAGGGAGGGAGGATGTCTCAATGACCACAGAATTTTATGTTTAATTTTCTTGGCTGGCCTTAAAGTACTGTATTTCATAAAATCCTACGGGGCATGAAAGGTTTGCTTTTAGTATCTAACATATCAGATTGATGAGTCAAATCCTTAAAAGGAAGGATAAAGCAAACGAAGTTTCGAACCCAAAACTGAACCGTTTACTTTTTCCTGAGTACCTGTTCATGAAAAACCCATAAAACTCTTAAGTGTTTAACAGTTGGGTGATCTTCAAAATACAGGGATACTGTGGGTTTGGTTCCAGAACAGTAAAGCAAGTCATGGTTTTTCTCAATTTCACGGCTTCTTATGTAACCCAGTCTTTGCTATTAACAGAAAACATGTATTTCTCCACTAGTTTTTAAGAGAAATGTGTTTGTTCCTTTCTTCCTCGTGTGGAAAAATACTCATTGTGTTCCCAGTGAATTGAAGCTTCTTGCTCTTCATGCCAAGAGTTGGGCATGAGACAGGCGGTTAAGCAAGTAAAGTGAGGATTTATTTAAGCAAGAATATGCCCTCAGGGAGAGCAGGCAGTTAGGTGAGGAGCTGCTGCCCTGGGTTCCATTGGCAAGCCAGTTATGAGGGGCATACAAAGGAAGGGGTGGCATACTCATTGGGGAAGCAGGAGTTTGGGGGTCAAATTCCCTGTTTCTTTGCAGCTCCAGAAGGGATTTTTGTCCTTATTTAGCTTAATCAGAAGTGTCATGGCCTCACTGCACGGTGTGTGCTGCTTGTCTGCAAGGCTAATTTTATTGTAAGGAGAGCATAATGAGCAACAGGTTACATTTGGAAGTAGGAGATTCCTGTCTTTCCTCATCTCTCTTTGTCTGCCTTCAGGACACTTACCACCGAAAATGTGCAGTTTCCTGTCAGTCTGGAGGTTCCTGTTTTTCTTTGTCGGCCCATGGACCTCTGCTCTTTACCAGGTGCTTGATTTCCTGCCACCTGGCCCCTCTTCCATTACTCTGCTCATATCTAGCTACTCGCCTGCTGTAGCAATTACAGTAATCTTAACCTCACAGTCCTTTAATTGCATTGCAGTCACTGAAAAACATGCTTAACATCCAGATTGAATTTTGTTCATGAATGAGTGATATCCAAACCTCTCTAAGAGGATTTTCTCAGACACCATCTGAGATTTAATATCAATTGTTTTTCCTCTCGTGTTTCTTTCCTGTCAGGCAGAGGATTAAAATATTAAACAATCATTATTGAAATACTAACAATTCTTTGATTTCCTACTATATACTGAACTTGTCCCTTCCAGTAGACTTGCTTGGAAGCTGCCGGTTGGCCTACATATTAGGTAGAAACCATAAAACCCCTGAATTAGGGAACAGTTATAACTTTGCCTGATTTAAAGATCAGCTTTTGTATAATGCATACAGCTGTTTTCTATCTAGACTATGGAAAGTGTCCCAAGAAATACTAACTGATCACCATCAACTGATCAACTGGTGTTTACATGAACACTTTTCATTGCATAGTTTTCTCAAGTGCTCAATAATGGTTAATATACGATTAAGACACTACCAATGCAAAGTATTAACACCACAGATCTGGGCTTCCCTAGTGGCCCAGTGGTTGAGAGTCCGGCTGCCGATGCAGGGGACACAGGTTCGTGCCCCGGTCCGGGAGGATCCCACATGCCGCGGAGCGGTTGGGCCCGTGAGCCATGGCCGCTGAGACTGGCTTCTGGAGCCTGTGCTTTGCAAGGGGAGGGGCCACAACGGTGAGAGGCCGGCATACCGCAAAAAGAAAAAACCAAAAACCAAAACAGTTTCATGATTTGGACCAGTCTCTAAAAAAGGCAGGATTACAAATTAACCTCAGGCTCCCACTTAATATAAAAGTAATGACAATATTTTCACACTTTTGTTTTGAACCCTGAATTATGTTTTCGGCGTTGTGCTCAATGTGCTCAGTACATCATTTAACCTCACAATAACCCTATCTGATAATTCTTTATCATCTTGTTTTCGTAGACTGGGTAAATTTAAGAGTTTAGGTAGCTTACCCAGTTTCATATAACTACTAAATTTTGAAGTTTAGATTATTTTCTGTCTGCCTGACTTCGTATCATATTAAATCACTATACGCATTATATCTTCTAGACATTCATATTTCTGTTTCAGATTATTCTAACAGTTCCACTAAAAAAATTAAGTAAGTAGCATATCTGCATAGCAAGCAAAATGCTTCATGATCTGGTCCTCCCCATTTTACATCTATCAAGAAATCCCTGAACTCTCCCTACTGATTACCTGGAGCTTCACGTTATTAGCCCAAAATGCGTTTTCCTTTTTTTTTTTTTTTACGGTACGCGGGCATCTCACCGTTGTGGCCTCTCCCGTTGTGGAGCACAAGCTTCAGACGAGCAGGCTCAGCGGCCATGGCTCAGGGGCCCAGCAGCTCAGGGGCATGTGGGATCCTCCCGGACCGGGGCACGAACCCGCGTCCCCTGCATGGGCAGGCGGACTCTCAACCACTGCGCCACCTGGGAAGCCCTTCTCCTTTATATTGATTAAATTAAAGCAACTGGGAAAAGTATGCAGTAAAAAGTAGAGAACACATTCTGCTGTTGCAGTTTTCTTTAGAGTTTCTCCCGCGAGTTCTCCCGCGAGTTTCTCTGTTCACCCCTCCCCTACCTCCACATCTTCCATCTTCCCTACCTCCCCTGCGGCTCATCCCTTCCCCCACCTACCGCTACATCTGGTTCCTTAGCCTCTTTCTAGAAGTAGAGCGCTTGCTCTCGAGCCTTAGTTTAGTTAACGGTTGTCTGAAGAGACGCGGAAGGAGGACTTCTGAAGAGGAGGACAAAATAAGGTAAGAAATTCGGCATTTTAGGGAGGAGAGAATAATTTATACCTCAGGAGAAAGAGTTGAGACCTATATGTTCTCCTGTTACCAGAGAAAGCATGGTAATTCAGATTTTGATTTTTCTCTCAGGCTTTTTCTGTAAGAGATAAGAGCCGAGTAAGTGGTGTTTGTATAACTATGTCTGAATAGACAGTGTCTCGGGAAGTCTATCAGTTGTTCTTGAACAGTACGTTTACTGTTTGTTCTCCTGGAGAATCAGTTGCCAAGGCAGCGATGAAAAGCCAGTGAAGTTCCTGGAGTTGGTCCTTGAATTGCGAAGTTGGGGGTGGGGGTGGAGCTAGGTTTGAAATGCTGCGGGAGGGAATATTGAGTAGATAACTTAAGTGTGATTAGCGGCGTACCCTCTTTGCTGTTTACTCTCACATGCGGGTAGTGGAGCGTATGCCGGGCGCCAGTTTGTTCCGCTTGCACTTTTGTTTTTTGCGGTATGCGGGCCTCTCACTGCTGTGGCCCCTCCCACCGCGGAGCACGGGCTCGGTACCCAGAGGCTCCAGACGCGCAGGCCCAGCGGCCATGGCTCACGGGCCCAGCCGCTCCGCGGCTGGTGGGCTCCTCCCGGAGCGGTGCCGAACCCGTGTCCCCTGGGTAGGCAGGCGGACTGTCAACCACTGCGCCACCAGGGAGACCCTCTCGTGCAGTTTTTCTTTTTTCTTTTTTGTTTCCTCGGGTTTTCTTTGTGAAAGCAGAGGTACTGAGCAATACAAGCAAGATAGCTATTTTAACTTAAATGATTTAAAACTTGTAATTTTAGTTATCAAATGTCAAAATGTTGATTCACTTGACAAAAAGCGTCTGATTTAATTTGGCATATAAAGAATGGTACTCTCTTTTGACCAGTGTTTCTTAAAGTCTCTCGATCTAAGTAAACACAGTTTACATTTTCCTCAATAAAGGAAGTAACTCCCTCCTTTGCTTTTATGACTTACCACTTTTAAAGTTTGTGGGAAAACATTATTTTAAACATTATTTGATGCATAGACAAGAAAAATGTGAGTAGATGTGAAAAATTTAAAAATATGTTTAAGGTATATTCTGCACAGTTCATAAAACATATTAACTGTTAGATGTGTAGAATCCAGGGCCATTTATTATTGCTTATTTTTTTGTTGTGTTTTGGAAAAGAAGCCTTGAACCCTGCAGGTAAACTAATTTACAGTTGCCTTCTAATCTAGTTTTTACATACAGGTTTTTGTAAGATATCTATAAAGAATGGAGCATTTTTTACGCCAGTGCTTGTTTTGCTTTGTGTTACAAGTTTCCTCTCTTTTAAGTAAGAAACGGCAAATATTTTCACTGATATAGGGTACTTCAGTTGAGTTATAAACAGGTGTAATAGTTTTTGCTTATAATTTACTTTTTGCTATATGTATAAAGATATATTTTTAATTACTTACAGAAAAATGGCGGAAGCAGACCAGGCTGGGAAACTGTTCATAGGAGGCCTCCATGCTGACACCAATGAAAATTCTCTTGAAGTGGTATTTGGGAAATATGGTCACATTATGGAAGGTAATTTTTAGATCCTATATATATACATACACACACACACACACACACACACACACACACACACACATATATGTTCGAAGCAAATGTGTATTAAACATACACCATTGAACAGCTAAGTTAAAGTGCTTTTTCTATTTGTAACACACGAGCACTTTTTTTTTAAGTTTCTGTTTTTTATTAGGAAAGCACTGGGCAATGAGGGAAATTGTACAACTTAGGGGCTCCTACTACTGAGAAGGGAAAAAAGCAGCGTTTCTTTCTTCACCCCAGCCACGCTTTGCAGCATGCTGGGTTTTACTTACCTGACCAGGGATCAAGCCCACGCACAGTGGCATGCGGCATGTGGATCTTAGTTGCCTGACGAGGGATCAGACCCGTGTCCCCTTCATTGGGAACGTGGAGTCTTATCCACTGGACCACCAGGGAAGTCCCAGGGCTTTTTAAACATACTGGGGTCATAGGACATGAAATGGGATGAGATATGCTAGCTGTAGAATGGTTGAAATTATTGACTCTCTTTTTAAACTACTAGAAATGATATAAAATGGAAAGGGTTTTTTTGCTTTAGTTGTTTTTGGTGTTTGTTTTGTTTTTAAGTAACTTCCGGGAGGCTGTTACTGCACTGTGTCCATAACATGAAATTAAGGAGGCCTTATGAGAAAGTGTCAAAGGATGGATTATTTTGAAAATATGAAACGTTCAATTTTATGTGAAATTTAAATTAAAAATATTTATGTATATTACAGTTATGTTGATGAAGGATCAGAAAAAAAAACAAGTCTAGAGGCTTTGCTTTTATTACTTTTGAGAATCCTGCAGATGCAAAGGATGCTGTCCAAGATATGAATGGAAAAGTAAGAGACTTTAATAATATTTTGTGTTCTCCATTTATTACTATTTCAAGATTTTTTTTTCTAATTTTTTAAAGTAACATGATGCCATTTAAGCCTTCACTCTCCATTTTGTCACGTACGTATTGGATTGTCCGGTTGGAAGGAGATTGACATTAACGTGAGCGTTAACAATATATTTTAAACCTGTTTTAGCATTCAAATGTAAAAGTAAATGAGTTTTAGCCTGTAGAGCTCTCCCCAATATCCCGTACTGTCATTTTTAAGTCTCGACTTTTTTGTACTTCAGAGTCACTCTTCCTTGTGTCACTGTTACAAATAATCATTTGTCCCTTACAACTGTACTTTTAAATGCATCTTTGCTCAAAGAATTCTTTTATATTGTAGGTAATATTTTTCCCATTTTATATGGCAGGTACTATCTTTTTATATTCATCATCCTGTGAATTGTTCATTGTTAAAAGTACTTCCAGTGCATCTCAGTTCTCATAGTGTGGAACACATACATTAATTCCCTTTGTCCTATAGCTTGGTTTCTGGTATGCTGCAGGCACTTGGCACATGTTGACCCTTTTACTTTACTTTCATATTTTAAGGTATGGTAGTACCTAAAAGTTGATCTTGACTCATGATTTTATTTTGGGTGCAGAGGTAAATTTGTGTCATGAAGGATAGTAGACCCCCATTATTTGTTTGTTTTCAAGCACAAGAACGTGTAGTCCGTGTAGACATTATTCTTCAATTCTTTATTCAACAGATATTTTATTGCCAGGCATTGCTTTAGCAATAGATTAATGGTTGTGGGTAATACAAAATGCCTATTTTCTTGGACACTTGTGTTCTAGGGTGAAAGATGAGAAACGTACAAGTAAAAATATATACAATTTCATATGAAAAATATTAAGGAAAATAAAGTAGGTAATTTCATTAGAGCTTAAGGGGAGTGGTTTTCTATACATATAGATCTAAGAATGTTAAATCCTGAATGTTGGAAGGGAGGCAGCCATTCATCAGTCTGTGGGAAATATTTTGGACCCAGAAACAGAAAAGGAGGCCCTAATGTGGGAGCACATGGCTCTTGAGGCTGTTTGTATTGGGCCAGGGCCCATCCATATCCACCAGAAGTCTTAGTAGGAATTCAGCATTTAAAATTGTTTTCCAAGTATAACATGAAACAGCTAGAGTGTTTTACTTAGAGCAATTATATGATGATTTGAATTATGTTTTCAAAAATCACATTGGCATCTATAGAAGGTTAATGTAGGAAGTTGTTGGAAGATTAAGAAGTGTAAGCATTTCTGAAACATAAGAATATGAAGTACCACTATAAGAAGTTACTCTTGGGGGACATGTACAAACAATTGAATAAGGCAAGAAATGTTAAGGACCAAATAAGTGCTCTATTTAAAAAAAAAAAATCAAGGAAATTATTAGAAGTAAATACAGAAGAACAATCATGTTGGAAAATTTTCTTTCCCTTAATATTTAAGAAATGCTAAAAACAATTAAAGTAGGAATAACCATTTTGAATAAATAACTGGATCATTTTATTTTTTAAATGACACGTATACTTTTATATACCCTTGGGACACTGAAAACTTTGAATGGTAGAAGTAGAGAAAGGAAGTGAGTTTAGTTCTCCATTATAGAAAATAAAAGGGTATATTCTCTCATGATAAGTGAGAGGTATTAATCTTCTTTTAATACCAGAGGACATTTCAGGGAGCTCTAATTGCCAATACGTACACTTTGTGTTGGATGACTTAATGAAAGGCAGTTACTCATTAAGTCTCATTTATCTGGCATGGTGAAGGACACAATCATTTCAGAAGAAAATGTTTGCTTTGGGGAAAAAAGACTGATCTTGGACTAGTGCAGTAGTAAATAAATTTGATGTGATGTTATTAATGTTATACTTAATCTGTTTAGTCTTTGGATGGAAAGGCAATTAAGGTAGAGCAAGCCAACAAACGATCTTTGGAAAGCGGTGGTACACAGAGACCACAACCTCCTGCAAGAAACAGGGGCCATCTGAGAAATCCGAGACATGGAAGAGGAAGAAATCGAAGAGGAGGAAATAGAAGAGGTGGAAATGGAAGAGGAGGAAGTGGGAGCGCAAGAGAGCATCCCTCACCTGGAGGACACCTGGGTAATGTTTTGAAATACAAGGCTGCAACCAGAGGACCGAAAAATAGTAGGTTTAACTGTATAGAAACCTCTCAGTTTTTATTCCATCCTTTATGAGCAAAGTAGTGTGTAAGAACTATCAGATGATGACTCACATTGATAGTCAGAAGTATTTCTAAGTGGTGAAGAATTATTGTAGTTATAAAATGACTTAACTAGGTAATGTGCAAAACGTTAATCACCTTACAGGGGAATAGCATAAATTTTAAACTAAATTCAGTCTCTTTTACCATTATTACTAATTGCCTCTTTTCTTCGAGAATTTTTCTACCGAGTTTCCTACTGTTGATCATACATTAGAATTTTTCACTTTAGGACCGATAACTTGATATGAGTTTAAATCAATGATTCATTCATAATCTCTTAAAAATACATTGGTTAATTTTATTCTGAGAGTAGCCTTATTGCATCATAAAAATACTAGAGAATCTTGAAAACTCCACAACAGAAAATAAAAGTCACTCAGAATATCCACAATTCAGGGCGAAACACTTCATATTTTAGGTTTCACCTTGCAGTATTTGTCTTAAGTATATGTGTTCAGACATCTAAGCAAATCTCCATTGTCATTTTGATATGAGGCTTTTCTACCTGGGTCTGTGGTTTGCATTTGGGAAAATACCTTAGGGAAATAAATAGAGCTTTAGATTCTAAAAGGTGTCTTTGACCCAGGAAAAGAGTAAAAAGCTCTGCTTCAGAAATATGTATGTTTTCTTTGTGTGTGTATTAGAGGAGGAAGTCGTTGAAAATGCCTTTTTTTGGATTTTTTTCAGAGAAGTTTTCTACTTAGTAAGAAAAGGAGGAAAAGCACTTTGCATTTCAAAAACTTCCATATATTTAACAACCTCTGCTTCATCTATTAACCAGAACCAGTCTTCAGAAATAAAACGTTTAGTTTCTTTTTGTGCTAATTCCATGTGTGAATTTTAGGAAATGTTTTTTGAAAGTTCAGTTAGAGGGTGTGCCCATTTTAAGATAACACAGTTTTGTTCTTTTCCCACTATCTTGAGCTTGAGAAAAGTTGACCAGTTCATATTCTGCCATGTGTAAGAGTACTCATTTTTTCTTGCCTGTGGCACTACCGGGGAATTGGAATACATCTAAACACCTTTCTGGTTCGAAAGGTAACACATCAATTTTCAGTATTTAGTGTGCATTTCTTAAATACTATTAAAATTGAACAGAACATAGCCCTTTTGACTGAGAAATGAACATTAAGAGTTGATCTGTGAATAACACAGGCCTGAACTGTTGATCAACTTACAAGCAGATTTTGTTTTTCAATAAATACATATAAGATCACTACGTGATCCAAGGTTGGTTGAATCCATGGATGCAGAACTAGGGATACTGGACCAAGTGTAAAGTTATAAGCAGATATTCTCCAGCAAAGGGAGTTATTTGTATGTATGTACTTAACTTTTAGGTAATGCATTTTTTTTTTTTTTTTTTTTTTTTTTTCTTTTTGCGGTATGCGGGCCTCTCACTGTTGTGGCCTCTCCCGTTGCGGAGCACAGGCTCCGGATGCGCAGGCCCAGCGGCCATGGCTCACGGGCCCAGCCGCTCCGCGGCATATGGGATCCTCCCAGACCGGGGCACGAACCCGTATCCCCTGCATCGGCAGGCGGACTCTCAACCACTGCGCCACCAGGGAGGCCCTAGGTAATGCATTTTTTATTCATCCTTTTTATTTTTAATGCTTTGATTTATACCTAGGATGTTGTGTTTTTCAAAAGCTTCCTTGACACCAGAATTATATAACTAATAACTTACCATCTTCCTCCTAAAATGATGAAAAATTCAGTTTTACATTTAATTTATCCAGGTTTTTCTGTACTCTCTCTCTTCTCCCCAGAGCACTTTCATACCAGTGGTTCTTCAGTTTTGTTCCTACGTTTCCCAAACTGACTTTTATGGTAAGTCTTTGAACTCTACTGACTTCTGTGTCATATGAGGAAACAATCATATTGGTTTAGACAGATAGGAAAGCTGAAGACTGGAGTAATGGTTTAGTGAAAATTTATAACAATAAGTGAAACTTGCCCAATGAAAAAATGTTGATTCTGCTTAACTAAAAAGATTTCATTTAAACACAGGTCTTGGTGGACACACTCCTAGTCCCAAGGCGAGTTCTTCCAGGGGAGCCTTTCCAGTTAAAAGAGGACCATGTTCCAGAAGTGGAGGTCCTCCTCCTAAGAGATGTTGCCAAGGGCGAAGCAGTAGGGGGGTGGGAAGACAAGGTAAATGCTATATAATGCAGAGACAGTTGTTTCTAATTAATGAAAGGGAGCTATTTTAAACAGAATGTTTAAGCAAAATGGAAAGTGAGAAGTATATGGACATGTTAACCAATCACTAATTTATTGATTGATTTGTGGTTGGGAAATAACTTGTCAGTTTTTGATTATAGATGTAGTAGGTGATTAGCACTGCAGTGGGGAAAACATTGCTTGTAAGTCCATGTTGGCTATAGAATTCCTCTTAATTTAAGTTGCTGCTAACACTTTTTGGTTAGTAGGCTTCTTTATCACATAGTTTCAATATCAGAATTTTCATGAAAACTATGTCCTGTGAGAGAACGTTCTGGTCTGTAGACTAGTTAAGCTATGTATATTGGCTACCTGGTTTTATTAATTATTATAAACAATAATTGAAACTTGCCATATGAACTGTAGTTTGTGCTCTTAACTTTTCTAGCACTGTTTTCTGATCCGTAATATGGTAGAGACTTGAAACAGCCATTATCAAATTGCCCTTTAACGTGTAGAATATGAATGAAGCCAAATGTAGCACGATATTGACTTCAAAACACAACAGAAGCTAAGAAGCCTACCCTTTCCATTAGTAGATGGTTAGCCTAGTGAACAAACAAGAGAAGAGAACAAACAAGGTCCTAGTGACCTCCAGGAATGAGGAATAAGAATTAACACAGGAAGAGAACGTTATTTATGGGAGATAGTTTCATATTTTGGGAGCGGTACAGTGTTTTTCAAATGAGCCCTTTATTGCTAATAAACAAGAGAAGTCACTATTGCTATCCTCATACAAGGTCCATAATTAAGGTTGTACACTTAAAGGAGAGAGCCGACCACTTGGTGGTTGAATATGTGACAGTAGTTACCAAAAATCAATGTTTTGCTCAAAGTCTGAGAAGTGTTCCCTACTGCTGGTAATCTAAAGGTTATGCCAACTGTATGGGGAACGGGAGATGTCAGAAAATACAATGTTCAGTGGTACCATTGAAAGGGAAACGAAAATGTGCGTAAATGGAATTTTAGAAGGGGTAGTTTTTTTAAATGATTTTGGAGAGTGGAAGGCTATCAGACTTTGGGATTTTTCTTTGAAACATTACTGTCAATTCTGAGATACTTACATAAGCATTTTTAAATTAAAGGTTCAGGATCACATGGAAGAGAAAATTGTGGAGGTCCTCCTCGAAGAGAGCCAGTCTCTTTTCGGAGAGTTGGCTATATGTCACAGAGATGGTGGTTATGCTACTAAAGATAGGTAATAGGAAGCACAGTATATGAATTAAGTCATGGTTCGTTTTGTTGTTCTTGTTGAAATTTACCTAACACAAAATTGAACATTTAAAAGTGAACAGTTCAGTAACATTTAGCACACTTAACAGTGTTATGCAACCACCAGCTCTGTTCAGTTCCAAAACATTTCATTACCCCAGAATAAAATTAATCAGCAGTCACACCCAATTTGTCCCCCCTTGTCCCCGGTAGGTACCCACCTGTGTCCTTATCTATGAATTTATCTACACCTGAATATATCATACTAATGGAAGCAAACAATATGTGACATTTATTATCCAGCTTTCCCTTAGCATAAATATTTTCAAGGATCATTCATGCTGTAGCGTGAATCAGTACTTCAGACCTTCTTTTTTTTGGCTGACTAAATATTCCATTATATGTGTGGTTAACATGGTTTGTTTATCCATCTGTGTGAGTTATTCCCATCATGGTGCTGTCATGAATACTCCTGTACAAGCATTTGGGTACCTGTTTTCAATTCTTTTTGAGTGTATGTATACTTAAGGAGTGGAATTCCTGGGACATAGAGGAATTCTTTACATTTTTTAAGAAACTGCTAATCTTTGCCACAGAGCCTGTACTATTTTCCATTTCTTCCACGCACATATACTTGGTTTGTTTCTCTGCATCTGCACCAACACTTGATATATTCTATGGGTCTATTTTTCATTATAGCCAGTGTGATACGTGCAAAGTAGATATTTCATTTGGGGTTTGAATTTCATTTCCCTAATAAATATGTTGAGCAGGTTTTCATGTCCTTGTTGCTCATTGTATATCTCCTGTAAACAAAAGTATATTCAAGTCCTTTGCCCATTTAAAAGTTTTTGTCTTTTTGCTGTCTTGAGTTCTTAAATATTCTGGATATGATAAGTTGCATTTAAAATTGTAGCTGCTTTATTTCAGTTATTCAAGGAGAGATTATCCACACTCCTGAGCCAGCAAGGATTATACTCCACCACGTAGACGCTATGCACACAGTTATTACGGACATTCAAATTCTCGGAATGATCATCCCTCTAGAGGACATAGGTAATATAAAATGTTGTGTTTATATCAAATAAAAACCTTCGTTTCAATTATGTTATTGTGACACATAATTTAAATTGATGACATAATTTATGACATTCTTTTAAATTCAGTGACCGTGATGGCTATGGTGGAAATCGTGATAGAGATTATTCTGAATATTGAAGTGGAAGCTTTTACAGGGATTCATATGGGAGTTACGGTAAGAGTCCAGTTACAACTTGTAAATCATAGAATTAGACTTAACCAGATCGTTGTTTACTCTACTTTTACTTCAGTTCCTCAAAGGTAAAAGTATGTTTAGCATGTCCTTTTAGATAAGTTAAAGACCTTTGAATGGTTTTGTTAATAGCTCACTTAAAATAAAAGGCTATGAAGGGTAAATGGGCAGTCTCATCTTTTTTTCTCATTACAGAAAACCAATTTTAACATTATTATGATTTTTTATTTTTATTTTGTGTGCGGGACACGGGCCTCTCACCATCGTGGCCCCTCCCGTTGCGGAGCACAGGCTCCTGACGCGGAGTCCCAGAGACCATGCATGGCCCACGGTCCCAACCGCTCCCCGGCATGTGGGATCCTCCTGGACCGGGGCACGAACCCGTGTCCCCTGCATCGGCAGTCGGACTGTCAACCACTGCGCCACCAGGGAAGCCCCACTCAATCTTGTTAAAAGTTGCCACTCGACTGATTATTTAAAAATGCTAAAATAGGGGCTTTTACTTTCAAAGAGACTACTTAGGCTGAAAAATATTGTTCGCTCTTTTAAAGAAATGTAGAAGCCCTTCACCGTTGCTACCTAGTTTATATTTTCATAGCAGAGAGAGCTGAAGCTTATCTTTTCAAATATTTAGCACTGTAAGTCATGTTATATGATCCCAGAAAAATTTGTAATGTTTAGCGTTTGTTTATCAATCAGTAACTTCCCATGTGACTCCCGTGGTGCACCAGCAGCACGAAGGGCCCCTGTGACTTACGGTGGAAGCAGTCGCTGTGATAGCAATATGAGAGATGGATATGGAGGAGGTCCGGAAGGTTACTCCAGCAGGCAAAGTAATACTTATTCAAGGGGTCGAAAGCGTAGAAGACAGGAACAATGAGGGTTTCCACCCTCTGCGAATAGGGAGTACCTTGCTCCCCGTGACTCATACAGTAGCTCAGTTTGTGGGGCTTCCAGACGAGGTTATGCGGGAAGCCAATCTGAAAGAGAGGGCCGAAGCAGATATTAAAAATTAACACTCAGTCATGCACCAAATGTTCGTTACAAAGGAAAAGTTTAAGTTGTTTTCCTTAATTGATGCTTGAACACTACTAAAAGAAAAATGTTGGTTTGGGGGGAAGAGGCATATATTAACTTTTCCTCTAGGAATTTTCAGACAAAGGGGAAACATGGAATTATTCAGAGGACTTTCATGTTGTTAATGTTAATTGAAAAGTAGAAGTCGTGTTTCAAATGTTCAAAATTTTCAGAGTAAAAAAATTTCGTGAAATATGTTTTGTTGATGATACTGCTGAGTTAAACAAGCATAAAACTTTTGTTTGGAGGGTGAATTGTGCTGTTTGCCTAAACTTTTCCTTTGTACGTGAATGTATTCAAAATTAAGCAATGTGTTATTTCTCCATCGCAAGCTGTGACTGTTTTCCAGTTAGGCTAAAGAAATTACATGTTCCTTTTTGAAAGCTTGTAAACATGTAAAAGGTTTGAGAAGTCTCCAAAAAGGCTGAGAAACAATGCTTGCATTATTAGTGAAAGTCGATGTGTCTTTATCCCTTTAAAGCCATAGTATAGATGAAAGGAAAATTGAGACAGGTGACTGTAAAGAGTTTAAGAAATCTTGAGGTTAAGTATCTATTTTCTGATCCATATTCAAGTGGCAGATGACCAACGTGGGAATAATGGTTATAAAACCAATTTTCCACTCAATGTAAATGGAACCAGTTAACTTTTCTGAGTATATATATCTTAGTGAAAGTTAGTACCCCTAGATTTTAAGACATTGGGAAACATTTTAAGTAATACTGATTTTAACTTTATGTTGGTGTGCTTGATGTAACACAAAGGGTTTCGTAATATACTCATAAGTATAGAGTTATCTGGAGGGTTAAGGGTTTTTTGTCAGTGACTTCAGGTGACATTTAATGAGTAATGCTTACAATTTGGGAAGAAACTGGAGTGTAAAAACTTTAAGCCAAATTGGAATCTGCAAAACTAGTACAGAAATCTGCAATTTCCTTTTAAAGGAACAGCAAACATGAAGTTCAGGGGAAGGAGAGTATTATTTGAGCCAAACTGAGGATTATAACTCAGGAGACAGACTCAGAAAGTTCTGAGGACTGTTCTACCTGTTAGAAGTCAAAGGCATGGTTACATTCATTTTGAAGAGAAAGGACAGTATATCACATCAAAGTGACATACAGATATTTTACATGAAGATCAGCAGGGATACGTAGTCTGGGTAAGCAGGTACAAAGTGAGCAGCAAGTCAACATGATCCCAGTACAGAGCTGGGAAAGAACAGTATTCTTTTTAAGAAGTTACAGCCTAAGTGTCAGAGGAAGGTAAAATAATTGACCTTTATGATCAGGAAGGCAATCTGTCTTTGAGGAACTCTGGTTAATATTTGGGATATTAGGGAGATATTAGGCAGATATTAGGGAGGGAGGGAGGATGTCTCAATGACCACAGAATTTTATGTTTAATTTTCTTGGCTGGCCTTAAAGTACTGTATTTCATAAAATCCTACGGGGCATGAAAGGTTTGCTTTTAGTATCTAACATATCAGATTGATGAGTCAAATCCTTAAAAGGAAGGATAAAGCAAACGAAGTTTCGAACCCAAAACTGAACCGTTTACTTTTTCCTGAGTACCTGTTCATGAAAAACCCATAAAACTCTTAAGTGTTTAACAGTTGGGTGATCTTCAAAATACAGGGATACTGTGGGTTTGGTTCCAGAACAGTAAAGCAAGTCATGGTTTTTCTCAATTTCACGGCTTCTTATGTAACCCAGTCTTTGCTATTAACAGAAAACATGTATTTCTCCACTAGTTTTTAAGAGAAATGTGTTTGTTCCTTTCTTCCTCATGTGTAAAAATACTCATTGTGTTCCCAGTGAATTGAAGCTTCTTGCTCTTCATGCCAAGAGTTGGGCATGAGACAGGCGGTTAAGCAAGTAAAGTGAGGATTTATTTAAGCAAGAATATGCCCTCAGGGAGAGCAGGCAGTTAGGTGAGGAGCTGCTGCCCTGGGTTCCATTGGCAAGCCAGTTATGAGGGGCATACAAAGGAAGGGGTGGCATACTCTTTGGGGAAGCAGGAGTTTGGGGGTCAAATTCCCTGTTTCTTTGCAGCTCCAGAAGGGATTTTTGTCCTTATTTAGCTTAATCAGAAGTGTCATGGCCTCACTGCACGGTGTGTGCTGCTTGTCTGCAAGGCTAATTTTATTGTAAGGAGAGCATAATGAGCAACAGGTTACATTTGGAAGTAGGAGATTCCTGTCTTTCCTCATCTCTCTTTGTCTGCCTTCAGGACACTTACCACCGAAAATGTGCAGTTTCCTGTCAGTCTGGAGGTTCCTGTTTTTCTTTGTCGGCCCATGGACCTCTGCTCTTTACCAGGTGCTTGATTTCCTGCCACCTGGCCCCTCTTCCATTACTCTGCTCATATCTAGCTACTCGCCTGCTGTAGCAATTACAGTAATCTTAACCTCACAGTCCTTTAATTGCATTGCAGTCACTGAAAAACATGCTTAACATCCAGATTTAATTTTGTTCACGAATGAGTGATATCCAAACCTCTATAAGATGATTTTCTCAGACACCATCTGAGATTTAATATCAATTGTTTTTCCTCTCGTGTTTCTTTCCTGTCAGGCAGAGGATTAAAATATTAAACAATCATTATTGAAATACTAACAATTCTTTGATTTCCTACTATATACTGAACTTGTCCCTTCCAGTAGACTTGCTTGGAAGCTGCCGGTTGGCCTACATATTAGGTAGAAACCATAAAACCCCTGAATTAGGGAACAGTTATAACTTTGCCTGATTTAAAGATCAGCTTTTGTATAATGCATACAGCTGTTTTCTATCTAGACTATGGAAAGTGTCCCAAGAAATACTAACTGATCACCATCAACTGATCAACTGGTGTTTACATGAACACTTTTCATTGCATAGTTTTCTCAAGTGCTCAATAATGGTTAATATACGATTAAGACACTACCAATGCAAAGCATTAACACCACAGATCTGGGCTTCCCTAGTGGCCCAGTGGTTGAGAGTCCGGCTGCCGATGCAGGGGACACAGGTTCGTGCCCCGGTCCGGGAGGATCCCACATGCCGCGGAGCGGTTGGGCCCGTGAGCCATGGCCGCTGAGACTGGCTTCTGGAGCCTGTGCTTTGCAATGGGAGGGGCCACAACGGTGAGAGGCCGGCATACCGCAAAAAGAAAAAACCAAAAACCAAAGCAGTTTCATGATTTGGACCAGTCTCTAAAAAAGGCAGGATTACAAATTAACCTCAGGCTCCCACTTAATATAAAAGTAATGACAATATTTTCACACTTTTGTTTTGAACCCTGAATTATGTTTTCGGCGTTGTGCTCAATGTGCTCAGTACATCATTTAACCTCACAATAACCCTATCTGATAATTCTTTATCATCTTGTTTTCGTAGACTGGGTAAATTTAAGAGTTTAGGTAGCTTACCCAGTTTCATATAACTACTAAATTTTGAAGTTTAGATTATTTTCTGTCTGCCTGACTTCGTATCATATTAAATCACTATACGCATTATATCTTCTAGACATTCATATTTCTGTTTCAGATTATTCTAACAGTTCCACTAAAAAAATTAAGTAAGTAGCATATCTGCATAGCAAGCAAAATGCTTCATGATCTGGTCCTCCCCATTTTACATCTATCAAGAAATCCCTGAACTCTCCCTACTGATTACCTGGAGCTTCACGTTATTAGCCCAAAATGCGTTTTCCTTTTTTTTTTTTTTTACGGTACGCGGGCATCTCACCGTTGTGGCCTCTCCCGTTGTGGAGCACAAGCTTCAGACGAGCAGGCTCAGCGGCCATGGCTCAGGGGCCCAGCAGCTCAGGGGCATGTGGGATCCTCCCGGACCGGGGCACGAACCCGCATCCCCTGCATGGGCAGGCGGACTCTCAACCACTGCGCCACCTGGGAAGCCCTTCTCCTTTATATTGATTAAATTAAAGCAACTGGGAAAAGTATGCAGTAAAAAGTAGAGAACACATTCTGCTGTTGCAGTTTTCTTTAGAGTTTCTCCCGCGAGTTCTCCCGCGAGTTTCTCTGTTCACCCCTCCCCTACCTCCACATCTTCCATCTTCCCTACCTCCCCTGCGGCTCATCCCTTCCCCCACCTACCGCTACATCTGGTTCCTTAGCCTCTTTCTAGAAGTAGAGCGCTTGCTCTCGAGCCTTAGTTTAGTTAACGGTCGTCTGAAGAGACGCGGAAGGAGGACTTCTGAAGAGGAGGACAAAATAAGGTAAGAAATTCGGCATTTTAGGGAGGAGAGAATAATTTATACCTCAGGAGAAAGAGTTGAGACCTATATGTTCTCCTGTTACCAGAGAAAGCATGGTAATTCAGATTTTGATTTTTCTCTCAGGCTTTTTCTGTAAGAGATAAGAGCCGAGTAAGTGGTGTTTGTATAACTATGTCTGAATAGACAGTGTCTCGAGAAGTCTATCAGTTGTTCTTGAACAGTAAGTACGTTTACTGTTTGTTCTCCTGGAGAATCAGTTGCCAAGGCAGCGATGAAAAGCCAGTGAAGTTCCTGGAGTTGGTCCTTGAATTGCGAAGTTGGGGGTGGGGGTGGAGCTAGGTTTGAAATGCTGCGGGAGGGAATATTGAGTAGATAACTTAAGTGTGATTAGCGGCGTACCCTCTTTGCTGTTTACTCTCACATGCGGGTAGTGGAGCGTATGCCGGGCGCCAGTTTGTTCCGCTTGCGGTTTTGTTTTTTGCGGTATGCGGGCCTCTCACTGCTGTGGCCCCTCCCACCGCGGAGCACGGGCTCGGTACCCAGAGGCTCCAGACGCGCAGGCCCAGCGGCCATGGCTCACGGGCCCAGCCGCTCTGGGGCTGGTGGGCTCCTCCCGGAGCGGTGCCGAACCCGTGTCCCCTGGGTAGGCAGGCGGACTGTCAACCACTGCGCCACCAGGGAAGCCCTCTGGTGCAGTTTTATCTTTTTTCTTTTTTGTTTCCTCGGGTTTTCTTTGTGAAAGCAGAGGTACTGAGCAATACAAGCAAGATAGCTATTTTAACTTAAATGATTTAAAACTTGTAATTTTAGTTATCAAATGTCAAAATGTTGATTCACTTGACAAAAAGCGTCTGATTTAATTTGGCATATAAAGAATGGTACTCTCTTTTGACCAGTGTTTCTTAAAGTCTCTCGATCTAAGTAAACACAGTTTACATTTTCCTCAATAAAGGAAGTAACTCCCTCCTTTGCTTTTATGACTTACCACTTTTAAAGTTTGTGGGAAAACATTATTTTAAACATTATTTGATGCATAGACAAGAAAAATGTGAGTAGATGTGAAAAATTTAAAAATATGTTTAAGGTATATTCTGCACAGTTCATAAAACATATTAACTGTTAGATGTGTAGAATCCAGGGCCATTTATTATTGCTTATTTTTTTGTTGTGTTTTGGAAAAGAAGCCTTGAACCCTGCAGGTAAACTAATTTACAGTTGCCTTCTAATCTAGTTTTTACATACAGGTTTTTGTAAGATATCTATAAAGAATGGAGCATTTTTTACGCCAGTGCTTGTTTTGCTTTGTGTTACAAGTTTCCTCTCTTTTAAGTAAGAAACGGCAAATATTTTCACTGATATAGGGTACTTCAGTTGAGTTATAAACAGGTGTAATAGTTTTTGCTTATAATTTACTTTTTGCTATATGTATAAAGATATATTTTTAATTACTTACAGAAAAATGGCGGAAGCAGACCAGGCTGGGAAACTGTTCATAGGAGGCCTCCATGCTGACACCAATGAAAATTCTCTTGAAGTGGTATTTGGGAAATATGGTCACATTATGGAAGGTAATTTTTAGAACCTATATATATACATATAGACACACACACACACACACACACACACACACATATATGTTCGAAGCAAATGTGTATTAAACATACACCATTGAACAGCTAAGTTAAAGTGCTTTTTCTATTTGTAACACACGAGCACTTTTTTTTTAAGTTTCTGTTTTTTATTAGGAAAGCACTGGGCAATGAGGGAAATTGTACAACTTAGGGGCTCCTACTACTGAGAAGGGAAAAAAGCAGCGTTTCTTTCTTCACCCCAGCCACGCTTTGCAGCATGCTGGGTTTTACTTACCTGACCAGGGATCAAGCCCACGCACAGTGGCATGCGGCATGTGGATCTTAGTTGCCTGACGACGGATCAGGCCCGTGTCCCCTTCATTGGGAACGTGGAGTCTTATCCACTGGACCACCAGGGAAGTCCCAGGGCTTTTTAAACATACTGGGGTCATAGGACATGAAATGGGATGAGATATGCTAGTTGTAGAATGGTTGAAATTATTGACTCTCTTTTTAAACTACTAGAAATGATATAAAATGGAAAGGGTTTTTTTGCTTTATTTGTTTTTGGTTTTTGTTTTGTTTTTAAGTAACTTCCGGGAGGCTGTTACTGCACTGTGTCCATAACATGAAATTAAGGAGGCCTTATGAGAAAGTGTCAAAGGATGGATTATTTTGAAAATATGAAACGTTCAATTTTATGTGAAATTTAAATTAAAAATATTTATGTATATTACAGTTATGTTGATAAAGGATCAGAAAAAAAACAAGTCTAGAGGCTTTGCTTTTATTACTTTTGAGAATCCTGCAGATGCAAAGGATGCTATCCAAGATATGAATGGAAAAGTAAGAGCCTTTTAATAATATTTTGTGTCCTCCATTTGTTACTATGTCTAGATTTTTTTTCTAGTTTTTTAAAGTAACATGATGCCATATAAGCCTTCACTCTCCTTTTTGTCACATAAGTACTGGATTGTCTGGTTGGAAAGAGATTGACATTAACATTAGCTTTAACAATATATTTTAAACCTGTTTTAGCATTCAAATGTAAAAGTAAATAAGTTTTAGCCTGTAGAGCTCTCCCCAATATCCCATACTGTTATTTTTAAGTCTCGACTTTTTTGTACTTCAGAGTCACTCTTTCTTGTGTCAATGTTACAAATAATCATTTCACCCTTAAAACTGTACTTTTAATTGCATCTTTGCTCAAAGAATTTTTTTATATTGTAGGTAATATTTTTCCCATTTTATGTTGCAGGTAATATCTTTTTACATGCATCATCCTGTGAATTGTTCATTGTTAAAAGTACCTTCAGTGCATCTCAGTTCTCATAGTGGGGAACACATACATTAATTCCCTTTTTCCTATAGCTTGGTTTCTGGTATGCTGCAGGCACTTGGCACATGTTGACCCTTTTACTTTACTTTCATATTTTAAGGTATGGTAGTACCTAAAAGTTGATCTTCACTCATGATTATATTTTGGGTGCAGAGGTAAATTTGTGTCATGAAGGATAGTTGACCCCCATTTTTGGTTTGTTTTCAGGCACAAGAAGGTGTAGTCTGTGTAGACATTATTCTTCAATTCTTTATTCAACAGATATTTTATTGCCAGGCATTGCTTTAGCAATTGATTAATGGTTGTGGGTACTACAAAATACCTATTTTCTTGGACACTTGTGTTCTAGGGTGAAAGATGAGAAATGTACAAGTAAAACTAAATACAATTTCATATGCAAAAATATTAAGGAAAATAAAGTAGGTAATTTCATTAGAGCTTAAGGGGAGTGGATTTCTATACATATACATCTAAGAATGTTAAATCCTGAATGTTGGGAGGGAGGCAGCCATTCATAAGTGTATGGGAAATATTTTGGACCCAGAAACAGAAAAGGAGGCCCTAACATGGGAGCACATGGCTGTTGAGGCTGTTTGTATTGGGCCAGGGCCCATCCATATCCACCAGAAGTCTTAGTAGGAATTCAGCATTTAAAATTGTTTTCCAAGGATAACATGAAACAGCTAGAGTGTTTTACTTAGAGCAATTATATGATGATTTGAATTATGTTTTCAAAAATCACATTGGCATCTATAGAAGGTTAATGTAGGAAGCTGTTGGAAGATTAAGAAGTGTAAGCATGTCTTAAACATAAGAATATGAAGTACTATTATAAGAAGGTACTCTTGGGGGACATGTTTAAACAATTGAATAAGGCAAGAAATGTTAAGGACCAAATAAGTGCTCTATTTAAAAAAAATCAAGGAAATTATTAGAAGTAAATACAGAAGGACAATCATGTTGGAAAATGTTCTTTCTCTTAATATTTAATAAATGCTAAAAAAGATTAGAGTAGGAATAACCATTTTGAATGAACAACTGAATCATTTTATTTTTTAAATGACACGTATACTTTTATATACCCTAGGGACACTGAAAACTTTGAATGGTAGAAGTAGAGAAAGGAAGTGAGTTTAGTTCTCCATTATAGAAAATAAAAGGGTATATTCTCTCATGATAAGTGAGAGGTATTAATCTTCTTTTAATACCAGAGGACATTTCAGGGAGCTCTAATTGCCAATACGTACACTTTATGTTGGATGACTTAATGAAAGGCAGTTACTCATTAAGTCTCATTTATCTGGCATGGTGAAGGACACAATCATTTCAGAAGAAAATGTTTGCTTTGGGGAAAAAAGACTGATCTTGAACTAGAGCAGTAGTAAATAAATTTGATGTGATGTTATTAATGTTATACTTAATCTGTTTAGTCTTTGGATGGAAAGGCAATTAAGGTAGAGCAAACCAACAATCCATCTTTTGAAAGCGGTGGTACACAGAGACCACAACCTCCTGCAAGAAACAGGGGCCATCTGAGAAATCCGAGACATGGAAGAGGAAGAAATCGAAGAGGTGGAAATGGAAGAGGAGGAAGTGGGAGCACAAGAGAGCATCCCTCACCTGGAGGACACCTGGGTAATGTTTTCAGATACAAGGCTGCAACCAGAGGACCAAAAAATAGTAGGTTTAACGGTATAGAAACCTCTCAGTTTTTATTCCATCCTTTATGAGCAAAGTAGTGTGTAAGAACTATCAGATGATGAATCACATTGATAGTCAGAAGTATTTCTAAGTGATGAAGAATTATTGTAGTTATAAAATGACTTAACTAGGTAATGTGCAAAACGTTAATCACCTTACAGGGGAATAGCATAAATTTTAAACTAAATTCAGTCTCTTTTACCACTATTACTAATTGCCTCTTTTCTTCGAGAACTTTTCTACAGAGTTTCCTATTGTCGATCATACATTAGAAGTTTTCACTTTAGGACCAATAACTTGATATGAGTTTAAATCAATGATCCATTCATAATCTATTAAAAATACATTGGTTAATTTTATTCTGAGAGTAGCCTTATTGCATCATAAAAATACTAGAGAATCTTGAAAACTCCACAACAGAAAATAAAAGTCACTCAGAATATCCACAATTCAGGGCGAAACACTTCATATTTTAGGTTTCACCTTGCAGTATTTGTCTTAAGTATATGTGTTCAGACATCTAAGCAAATCTCCATTGTCATTTTGATATGAGGCTTTTCTACCTGGGTCTGTGGTTTGCATTTGGGAAAATACCTTAGGGAAATAAATAGAGCTTTAGATTCTAAAAGGTGTCTTTGATCCAGGAAAAGAGTAAAAAGCTCTGCTTCAGAAATATGTATGTTTTCTTTGTGTGTGTATTAGAGGAGGAAGTCGTTGAAAATGCCTTTTTTTGGATTTTTTTCAGAGAAGTTTTCTACTTAGTAAGAAAAGGAGGAAAAGCACTTTGCATTTCAAAAACTTCCATATATTTAACAACCTCTGCTTCATCTATTAACCAGAACCAGTCTTCAGAAATAAAACGTTTAGTTTCTTTTTGTGCTAATTCCATGTGTGAATTTTAGGAAATGTTTTTTGAAAGTTCAGTTAGAGGGTGTGCCCATTTTAAGATAACACAGTTTTGTTCTTTTCCCACTATCTTGAGCTTGAGAAAAGTTGACCAGTTCATATTCTGCCATGTGTAAGAGTACTCATTTTTTCTTGCCTGTGGCACTACCGGGGAATTGGAATACATCTAAACATCTTTCTGGTTCGAAAGGTAAAACATCAATTTTCAGTATTTAGTGTGCATTTCTTAAATACTATTAAAATTGAACTGAACATAGCCCTTTTGACTGAGAAATGAACATTAAGAGTTGATCTGTGAATAACACAGGCCTGAACTGTTGATCAACTTACAAGCAGATTTTGTTTTTCAATAAATACATATAAGATCACTACGTGATCCAAGGTTGGTTGAATCCATGGATGCAGAACTAGGGATACTGGACCAAGTGTAAAGTTATAAGCAGATATTCTCCGGCAAAGGGAGTTATTTGTATGTATGTACTTAACTTTTAGGTAATGCATTTTTTATTCATCTTTTTTATTTTTAATGCTTTGATTTATACCTAGGATGTTGTGTTTTTCAAAAGCTTCCTTGACACCAGAGTTATATAACTAATAACTTATCATCTTCCTCCTAAAATGATGAAAAATTCAGTTTTACATTTAATTTATCCAGGTTTTTCTGTACTCTCTCTCTTCTCCCCAGAGCACTTTCATACCAGTGGTTCTTCAGTTTTTTTCCTAGATTTTCCAAACTGACTTTTACGGTAAGTCTTTGAACTCTACTGACTTCTGTGTCATATGAGGAAACAATCATATTGGTTTAGACAGATAGGAAAGCTGAAGACTGGAGTAATGGTTTAGTGAAAATTTATAACAATAAGTGAAACTTGCCCAATGAAAAAATGTTGATTCTGCTTAACTAAAAAGATTTCATTTAAACACAGGTCTTGGTGGACACACTCCTAGTCCCAACGCGAGTTCTTCCCGGGGAGCCTTTCCAGTTAAAAGAGGACCATGTTCCAGAAGTGGAGGTCCTCCTCCTAAGAGATGTTGCCAAGGGCGAAGCAGTAGGGGGGTGGGAAGACAAGGTAAATGCTATATAATGCAGAGACAGTTGTTTCTAATTAATGAAAGGGAGCTATTTTAAACAGAATGTTTAAGCAAAATGGAAAGTGAGAAGTATATGGACATGTTAACCAATTACTAATTTATTGATTGATTTGTGGTTGGGAAATAACTTGTCAGTTTTTGATTATAGATGTAGTAGGTGATTAGCACTGCAGTGGGGAAAACATTGCTTGTAAGTCCATGTTGGCTATAGAATTCCTCTTAATTTAAGTTGCTGCTAACACTTTTTGGTTAGTAGGCTTCTTTATCACATAGTTTCAATATCAGAATTTTCATGAAAACTATGTCCTGTGAGAGAACGTTCTGGTCTGTAGACTAGTTTAGCTATGTATATTGGCTAGCTGGTTTTATTAATTATTATAAACAATAATTGAAACTTGCCATATGAACTGTAGTTTGTGCTCTTAACTTTTCTAGCACTGTTTTCTGATCCGTAATATGGTAGAGACTTGAAACAGCCATTATCAAATTGCCCTTTTACGTGTAGAATATGAATGAAGCCAAATGTAGCACGATATTGACTTCAAAACACAACAGAAGCTAAGAAGCCTACCCTTTCCATTAGTAGATGGTTAGCCTAGTGAACAAACAAGAGAAGAGAACAAACAAGGTCCTAGTGACCTCCAGGAATGAGGAATAAGAATTAACACAGGAAGAGAACGTTATTTATGGGAGATAGTTTCATATTTTGGGAGCGGTACAGTGTTTTTCAAATGAGCCCTTTATTGCTAATAAACAAGAGAAGTCACTATTGCTATCCTCAAACAAGGCCCATAATTAAGGTTGTACACTTAAAGGAGAGAGCCGACCACTTGGTGGTTGAATATGTGACAGTAGTTACCAAAAATCAATGTTTTGCTCAAAGTCTGAGAAGTGTTCCCTACTGCTGGTAATCTAAAGGTTATGCCAACTGTATGGGGAACGGGAGATGTCAGAAAATACAATGTTCAGTGGTACCATTGAAAGGGAAACGAAAATGTGCGTAAATGGAATCTTAGAAGGGGTAGTTTTTTTAAATGATTTTGGAGAGTGGAAGGCTATCAGACTTTGGGATTTTTCTTTGAAACATTACTGTCAATTCTGAGATACTTACATAAGCATTTTTAAATTCAAGGTTCAGGATCACATGGAAGAGAAAATTGTGGAGGTCCTCCTCGTAGAGAGCCAGTCTCTTTTCGGAGAGTTGGCTATATGTCACAGAGATGGTGGTTATGCTACTAAAGATAGGTAATAGGAAGCACAGTATATGAATTAAGTCATGGTTCGTTTTGTTGTTCTTGTTGAAATTTACCTAACACAAAATTGAACATTTAAAAGTGAACAGTTCAGTAACATTTAGCACACTTAACAGTGTTATGCAACCACCAGCTCTGTTCAGTTCCAAAACATTTCATTACCCCAGAATAACATTAATCAGCAGTCACACCCAATTTCTCCCCCCTTGTCCCCGGTAGGTACCCACCTGTGTCCTTATCTATGAATTTATCTACACCTGAATATATCATACTAATGGAAGCACACAATATGTGACCTTTATTATCCAGCTTTCCCTTAGCATAAATATTTTCAAGGATCATTCATGCTGTAGCGTGAATCAGTACTTCAGACCTTCTTTTTTTTGGCTGACTAAATATTCCATTATATGTGTGGTTAACATGGTTTGTTTATCCATCTGTGTGAGTTATTCCCATCATGGTGCTGTCATGAATACTCCTGTACAAGCATTTGGGTACGTGTTTTCAATTCTTTTTGAGTGTATGTATACTTAAGGAGTGGAATTCCTGGGACATAGAGGAATTCTTTACATTTTTAAGAAACTGCTAATCTTTGCCACAGAGCCTGTACTATTTTCCATTTCTGCCACGCACATATACTTGGTTTGTTTCTCTGCATCTGCACCAACACTTGATATATTCTGTGGGTCTATTTTTCATTATAGCCAGTGTGATACGTGCAAAGTAGATATTTCATTTGGGGTTTGAATTTCATTTCCCTAATAAATATGTTGAGCAGGTTTTCATGTCCTTGTTGCTCATTGTATATCTCCTTTAAACAAAAGTATATTCAAGTCCTTTGCCCATTTAAAAGTTTTTGTCTTTTTGCTGTCTTGAGTTCTTAAATATTCTGGATATGATAAGTTGCATTTAAAATTGTAGCTGCTTTATTTCAGTTATTCAAGGAGAGATTATCCACACTCCTGAGCCAGCAAGGATTATACTCCACCACGTAGACGCTATGCACACAGTTATTACGGACATTCAAATTCTCGGAATGATCATCCCTCTAGAGGACATAGGTAATATAAAATGTTGTGTTTATATCAAATAAAAACCTTCGTTTCAATTATGTTATTGTGACACATAATTTAAATTGATGACATAATTTATGACATTCTTTTAAATTCAGTGACCGTGATGGCTATGGTGGAAATCGTGATAGAGATTATTCTGAATATTGAAGTGGAAGCTTTTACAGGGATTCATATGGGAGTTACGGTAAGAGTCCAGTTACAACTTGTAAATCATAGAATTAGACTTAACCAGATCGTTGTTTACTCTACTTTTACTTCAGTTCCTCAAAGGTAAAAGTATGTTTAGCATGTCCTTTTAGATAAGTTAAAGACCTTTGAATGGTTTTGTTAATAGCTCACTTAAAATAAAAGGCTATGAAGGGTAAATGGGCAGTCTCATCTTTTTTTCTCATTACAGAAAACCAATTTTAACATTATTATGATTTTTTATTTTTATTTTGTGTGCGGGACACGGGCCTCTCACCATCGTGGCCCCTCCCGTTGCGGAGCACAGGCTCCTGACGCGGAGTCCCAGAGGCCATGCATGGCCCACGGTCCCAACCGCTCCCCGGCATGTGGGATCCTCCTGGACCGGGGCACGAACCCGTGTCCCCTGCATCGGCAGTCGGACTGTCAACCACTGCGCCACCAGGGAAGCCCCACTGAATCTTGTTAAAAGTTGCCACTCGACTGATTATTTAAAAATGCTAAAATAGGGGCTTTTACTTTCAAAGAAACTACTTAGGCTGAAAAATATTGCTCGCTCTTTTAAAGAAATGTAGAAGCCCTTCACCGTTGCTACCTAGTTTATATTTTCATAGCAGAGAGAGCTGAAGCTTATCTTTTCAAATATTTAGCACTGTAAGTCATGTTATATGATCCCAGAAAAATTTGTAATGTTTAGCGTTTGTTTATCAATCAGTAACTTCCCATGTGACTCCCGTGGTGCACCAGCAGCACGAAGGGCCCCTGTGACTTACGGTGGAAGCAGTCGCTGTGATAGCAATATGAGAGATGGATATGGAGGAGGTCCGGAAGGTTACTCCAGCAGGCAAAGTAATACTTATCCAAGGGGTCGAAAGCGTAGAAGACAGGAACAATGAGGGTTTCCACCCTCTGTGAATAGGGAGTACCTTGCTCCCCGTGACTCATACAGTAGCTCAGTTTGTGGGGCTTCCAGACGAGGTTATGCGGGAAGCCAATCTGAAAGAGAGGGCCGAAGCAGATATTAAAAATTAACACTCAGTCATGCACCAAATGTTCGTTACAAAGGAAAAGTTTAAGTTGTTTTCCTTAATTGATGCTTGAACACTACTAAAAGAAAAATGTTGGTTTGGGGGGAAGAGGCATATATTAACTTTTCCTCTAGGAATTTTCAGACAAAGGGGAAACATGGAATTATTCAGAGGACTTTCATGTTGTTAATGTTAATTGAAAAGTAGAAGTCGTGTTTCAAATGTTCAAAATTTTCAGAGTAAAAAAATTTCGTGAAATATGTTTTGTTGATGATACTGCTGAGTTAAACAAGCATAAAACTTTTGTTCGGAGGGTGAATTGTGCTGTTTGCCTAAACTTTTCCTTTGTACGTGAATGTATTCAAAATTAAGCAATGTGTTATTTCTCCATCGCAAGCTGTGACTGTTTTCCAGTTAGGCTAAAGAAATTACATGTTCCTTTTTGAAAGCTTGTAAACATGTAAAAGGTTTGAGAAGTCTCCAAAAAGGCTGAGAAACAATGCTTGCATTATTAGTGAAAGTCGATGTGTCTTTATCCCTTTAAAGCCATCGTATGGATGAAAGGAAAATTGAGACAGGTGACTGACTGTAAAGAGTTTAAGAAATCTTGAGGTTAAGTATCTATTTTCTGATCCATATTCAAGTGGCAGATGACCAACGTGGGAATAATGGTTATAAAACCAATTTTCCACTCAATGTAAATGGAACCAGTTAACTTTTCTGAGTATATATATCTTAGTGAAAGTTAGTACCCCTAGATTTTAAGACATTGGGAAACGTTTTAAGTAATACTGATTTTAACTTTATGTTGGTGTGCTTGATGTAACACAAAGGGTTTTGTAATATACTCATAAGTATAGAGTTATCTGGAGGGTTAAGGGTTTTTTGTCAGTGACTTCAGGTGACATTTAATGAGTAATGCTTACAATTTGGGAAGAAACTGGAGTGTAAAAACTTTAAGCCAAATTGGAATCTGCAAAACTAGTACAGAAATCTGCAATTTCCTTTTAAAGGAACAGCAAAAATGAAGTTCAGGGGAAGGAGAGTATTATTTGAGCCAAACTGAGGATTATAACTCAGGAGACAGACTCAGAAAGTTCTGAGGACTGTTCTACCTGTTAGAAGTCAAAGGCATGGTTACATTCATTTTGAAGAGAAAGGACAGTATATCACATCAAAGTGACATACAGATATTTTACATGAAGATCAGCAGGGATACGTAGTCTGGGTAAGCAGGTACAAAGTGAGCAGCAAGTCAACATGATCCCAGTACAGAGCTGGGAAAGAACAGTATTCTTTTTAAGAAGTTACAGCCTAAGTGTCAGAGGAAGGTAAAATAATTGACCTTTATGATCAGGAAGGCAATCTTGTCTTTGAGGAACTCTGGTTAATGTGTAATGCAGATATTAGGGAGGGAGGGAGGATGTCTCAATGACCACAGAATTTTATGTTTAATTTTTCTTGGCTGGCCTTAAAGTACTGTATTTCATAAAATCCTACGGGGCATGAAAGGTTTGCTTTTAGTATCTAACATATCAGATTGATGAGTCAAATCCTTAAAAGGAAGGATAAAGCAAACGAAGTTTCGAACCCAAAACTGAACCGTTTACTTTTTCCTGAGTACCTGTTCATGAAAAACCCATAAATCTCTTAAGTGTTTAACAGTTGGGTGATCTTCAAAATACAGGGATACTGTGGGTTTGGTTCCAGAACAGTAAAGCAAGTCATGGTTTTTCTCAATTTCACGGCTTCTTATGTAACCCAGTCTTTGCTATTAACAGAAAACATGTATTTCTCCACTAGTTTTTAAGAGAAATGTGTTTGTTCGTTTGTTCCTCGTGTGTAAAAATACTCATTGTGTTCCCAGTGAATTGAAGCTTCTTGCTCTTCATGCCAAGAGTTGGGCATGAGACAGGCGGTTAAGCAAGTAAAGTGAGGATTTATTTAAGCAAGAATATGCCCTCAGGGAGAGCAGGCAGTTAGGTGAGGAGCTGCTGCCCTGGGTTCCATTGGCAAGCCAGTTATGAGGGGCATACAAAGGAAGGGGTGGCATACTCATTGGGGAAGCAGGAGTTTGGGGGTCAAATTCCCTGTTTCTTTGCAGCTCCAGAAGGGATTTTTGTCCTTATTTAGCTTAATCAGAAGTGTCATGGCCTCACTGCACGGTGTGTGCTGCTTGTCTGCAAGGCTAATTTTATTGTAAGGAGAGCATAATGAGCAACAGGTTACATTTGGAAGTAGGAGATTCCTGTCTTTCCTCATCTCTCTTTGTCTGCCTTCAGGACACTTACCACCGAAAATGTGCAGTTTCCTGTCAGTCTGGAGGTTCCTGTTTTTCTTTGTCGGCCCATGGACCTCTGCTCTTTACCAGGTGCTTGATTTCCTGCCACCTGGCCCCTCTTCCATTACTCAGCTCATATCTAGCTACTCGCCTGCTGTAGCAATTACAGTAATCTTAACCTCACAGTCCTTTAATTGCATTGCAGTCACTGAAAAACATGCTTAACATCCAGATTGAATTTTGTTCATGAATGAGTGATATCCAAACCTCTCTAAGAGGATTTTCTCAGACACCATCTGAGATTTAATATCAATTGTTTTTCCTCTCTTGTTTCTTTCCTGTCAGGCAGAGGATTAAAATATTAAACAATCATTATTGAAATACTAACAATTCTTTGATTTCCTACTATATACTGAACTTGTCCCTTCCAGTAGACTTGCTTGGAAGCTGCCGGTTGGCCTACATATTAGGTAGAAACCATAAAACCCCTGAATTAGGGAACAGTTATAACTTTGCCTGATTTAAAGATCAGCTTGTGTATAATGCATACAGCTGTTTTCTATCTAGACTATGGAAAGTGTCCCAAGAAATACTAACTGATCACCATCAACTGATCAACTGGTGTTTACATGAACACATTTCATTGCATAGTTTTCTCAAGTACTCAATAATGGTTAATATACGATTAAGACACTACCAATGCAAAGCATTAACACCACAGATCTGGGCTTCCCTAGTGGCCCAGTGGTTGAGAGTCCGGCTGCCGATTCAGGGGACACGGGTTCGTGCCCCGGTCCGGGAGGATCCCACATGCCGCGGAGCGGTTGGGCCCGTGAGCCATGGCCGCTGAGACTGGCTTCTGGAGCCTGTGCTTTGCAATGGGAGGGGCCACAACGGTGAGAGGCCGGCATACCACAAAAAGAAAAAACCAAAAACCAAAACAGTTTCATGATTTGGACCAGTCTCTAAAAAAGGCAGGATTACAAATTAACCTCAGGCTCCCACTTAATATAAAAGTAATGACAATATTTTCACACTTTTGTTTTGAACCCTGAATTATGTTTTCGGCATTGTGCTCAATGTGCTCAGTACATCATTTAACCTCACAATAACCCTATCTGATAATTCTTTATCATCTTGTTTTCGTAGACTGGGTAAATTTAAGAGTTTAGGTAGCTTACCCAGTTTCATATAACTACTAAATTTTGAAGTTTAGATTATTTTCTGTCTGCCTGACTTCGTATCATATTAAATCACTATACGCATTATATCTTCTAGACATTCATATTTCTGTTTCAGATTATTCTAACAGTTCCACTAAAAAAATTAAGTAAGTAGCATATCTGCATAGCAAGCAAAATGCTTCATGATCTGGTCCTCCCCATTTTACATCTATCAAGAAATCCCTGAACTCTCCCTACTGATTACCTGGAGCTTCACGTTATTAGCCCAAAATGCGTTTTCCTTTTTTTTTTTTTTACGGTACGCGGGCATCTCACCGTTGTGGCCTCTCCCGTTGTGGAGCACAAGCTTCAGACGAGCAGGCTCAGCGGCCATGGCTCAGGGGCCCAGCAGCTCAGGGGCATGTGGGATCCTCCCGGACCGGGGCACGAACCCGCGTCCCCTGCATGGGCAGGCGGACTCTCAACCACTGCGCCACCTGGGAAGCCCTTCTCCTTTATATTGATTAAATTAAAGCAACTGGGAAAAGTATGCAGTAAAAAGTAGAGAACACATTCTGCTGTTGCAGTTTTCTTTAGAGTTTCTCCCGCGAGTTCTCCCGCGAGTTTCTCTGTTCACCCCTCCCCTACCTCCACATCTTCCATCTTCCCTACCTCCCCTGCGGCTCATCCCTTCCCCCACCTACCGCTACATCTGGTTCCTTAGCCTCTTTCTAGAAGTAGAGCGCTTGCTCTCGAGCCTTAGTTTAGTTAACGGTCGTCTGAAGAGACGCGGAAGGAGGACTTCTGAAGAGGAGGACAAAATAAGGTAAGAAATTCGGCATTTTAGGGAGGAGAGAATAACTTATACCTCAGGAGAAAGAGTTGAGACCTATATGTTCTCCTGTTACCAGAGAAAGCATGGTAATTCAGATTTTGATTTTTCTCTCAGGCTTTTTCTGTAAGAGATAAGAGCCGAGTAAGTGGTGTTTGTATAACTATGTCTGAATAGACAGTGTCTGGAGAAGTCTATCAGTTGTTCTTGAACAGTACGTTTACTGTTTGTTCTCCTGGAGAATCACTTGCCAAGGCAGCGATGAAAAGCCAGTGAAGTTCCTGGAGTTGGTCCGTGAATTGCGAAGTTGGGGGTGGGGGTGGAGCTAGGTTTGAAATGCTGCGGGAGGGAATATTGAGTAGATAACTTAAGTGTGATTAGCGGCGTACCCTCTTTGCTGTTTACTCTCACATGCGGGTAGTGGAGCGTATGCCGGGCGCCAGTTTGTTCCGCTTGCACTTTTGTTTTTTGCGGTATGCGGGCCTCTCACTGCTGTGCCCGCCCCACCCCCCCCCCCACCGCGGAGCACGGGCTCGGTACCCAGAGGCTCCAGACGCGCAGGCCCTGCGGCCATGGCTCACGGGCCCAGCCGCTCCGGGGCTTTTGGGATCCTCCCGGAGCGGTGCCGAACCCGTGTCCCCTGGGTAGGCAGGCGGACTGTCAACCACTGCGCCACCAGGGAAGCCCTCTCGTGCAGTTTTTCTTTTTTCTTTTTTGTTTCCTCGGGTTTTCTTTGTGAAAGCAGAGGTACTGAGCAATACAAGCAAGATAGCTATTTTAACTTAAATGATTTAAAACTTGTAATTTTAGTTATCAAATGTCAAATTGTTGATTCACTTGACAAAAAGCGTCTGATTTAATTTGGCATATAAAGAATGGTACTCTCTTTTGACCAGTGTTTCTTAAAGTCTCTCGATCTAAGTAAACACAGTTTGCATTTTCCTCAATAAAGGAAGTAACTCCCTCCTTTGCTTTTATGACTTACCACTTTTAAAGTTTGTGGAAAAAAAATATTTTAAGCATTATTTGATGCATAGACAAGAAAAATGTGAGTAGATGTGAAAAATTTAAAAATATGTTTAAGGTATATTGTGCACAGTTCATAAAACATATTAACTGTTAGATGTGTAGAATCCAGGGCCATTTATTATTGCTTATTTTTTTGTTGTGTTTTGGAAAAGAAGCCTTGAACCCTGCAGGTAAACTAATTTACAGTTGCCTTCTAATCTAGTTTTTACATACAGGTTTTTGTAAGATATCTATAAAGAATGGAGCATTTGTTACGCCAGTGCTTGTTTTGCTTTGTGTTACAAGTTTCCTCTCTTTTAAGTAAGAAACGGCAAATATTTTCACTGATATAGGGTACTTCAGTTGAGTTATAAACAGGTGTAATAGTTTTTGCTTATAATTTACTTTTTGCTATATGTATAAAGATATATTTTTAATTACTTACAGAAAAATGGCGGAAGCAGACCAGGCTGGGAAACTGTTCATAGGAGGCCTCCATGCTGACACCAATGAAAATTCTCTTGAAGTGGTATTTGGGAAATATGGTCACATTATGGAAGGTAATTTTTAGAACCTATATATATACATATAGACACACACACACACACACACACACACACACACATATATGTTCGAAGCAAATGTGTATTAAACATACACCATTGAACAGCTAAGTTAAAGTGCTTTTTCTATTTGTAACACACGAGCACTTTTTTTTTAAGTTTCTGTTTTTTATTAGGAAAGCACTGGGCAATGAGGGAAATTGTACAACTTAGGGGCTCCTACTACTGAGAAGGGAAAAAAGCAGCGTTTCTTTCTTCACCCCAGCCACGCTTTGCAGCATGCTGGGTTTTACTTACCTGACCAGGGATCAAGCCCACGCACAGTGGCATGCGGCATGTGGATCTTAGTTGCCTGACGACGGATCAGGCCCGTGTCCCCTTCATTGGGAACGTGGAGTCTTATCCACTGGACCACCAGGGAAGTCCCAGGGCTTTTTAAACATACTGGGGTCATAGGACATGAAATGGGATGAGATATGCTAGTTGTAGAATGGTTGAAATTATTGACTCTCTTTTTAAACTACTAGAAATGATATAAAATGGAAAGGGTTTTTTTGCTTTATTTGTTTTTGGTTTTTGTTTTGTTTTTAAGTAACTTCCGGGAGGCTGTTACTGCACTGTGTCCATAACATGAAATTAAGGAGGCCTTATGAGAAAGTGTCAAAGGATTGATTATTTTGAAAATATGAAACGTTCAATTTTATGTGAAATTTAAATTAAAAATATTTATGTATATTACAGTTATGTTGATAAAGGATCAGAAAAAAAACAAGTCTAGAGGCTTTGCTTTTATTACTTTTGAGAATCCTGCAGATGCAAAGGATGCTATCCAAGATATGAATGGAAAAGTAAGAGCCTTTTAATAATATTTTGTGTCCTCCATTTGTTACTATGTCTAGATTTTTTTTCTAGTTTTTTAAAGTAACATGATGCCATATAAGCCTTCACTCTCCTTTTTGTCACATAAGTACTGGATTGTCTGGTTGGAAAGAGATTGACATTAACATTAGCTTTAACAATATATTTTAAACCTGTTTTAGCATTCAAATGTAAAAGTAAATAAGTTTTAGCCTGTAGAGCTCTCCCCAATATCCCATACTGTTATTTTTAAGTCTCGACTTTTTTGTACTTCAGAGTCACTCTTTCTTGTGTCAATGTTACAAATAATCATTTCACCCTTAAAACTGTACTTTTAATTGCATCTTTGCTCAAAGAATTTTTTTATATTGTAGGTAATATTTTTCCCATTTTATGTTGCAGGTAATATCTTTTTACATGCATCATCCTGTGAATTGTTCATTGTTAAAAGTACCTTCAGTGCATCTCAGTTCTCATAGTGGGGAACACATACATTAATTCCCTTTTTCCTATAGCTTGGTTTCTGGTATGCTGCAGGCACTTGGCACATGTTGACCCTTTTACTTTACTTTCATATTTTAAGGTATGGTAGTACCTAAAAGTTGATCTTCACTCATGATTATATTTTGGGTGCAGAGGTAAATTTGTGTCATGAAGGATAGTTGACCCCCATTTTTGGTTTGTTTTCAGGCACAAGAAGGTGTAGTCTGTGTAGACATTATTCTTCAATTCTTTATTCAATAGATATTTTATTGCCAGGCATTGCTTTAGCAATTGATTAATGGTTGTGGGTACTACAAAATACCTATTTTCTTGGACACTTGTGTTCTAGGGTGAAAGATGAGAAATGTACAAGTAAAACTAAATACAATTTCATATGCAAAAATATTAAGGAAAATAAAGTAGGTAATTTCATTAGAGCTTAAGGGGAGTGGATTTCTATACATATACATCTAAGAATGTTAAATCCTGAATGTTGGGAGGGAGGCAGCCATTCATAAGTGTATGGGAAATATTTTGGACCCAGAAACAGAAAAGGAGGCCCTAACATGGGAGCACATGGCTGTTGAGGCTGTTTGTATTGGGCCAGGGCCCATCCATATCCACCAGAAGTCTTAGTAGGAATTCAGCATTTAAAATTGTTTTCCAAGGATAACATGAAACAGCTAGAGTGTTTTACTTAGAGCAATTATATGATGATTTGAATTATGTTTTCAAAAATCACATTGGCATCTATAGAAGGTTATTGTAGGAAGCTGTTGGAAGATTAAGAAGTGTAAGCATGTCTTAAACATAAGAATATGAAGTACTATTATAAGAAGGTACTCTTGGGGGACATGTTTAAACAATTGAATAAGGCAAGAAATGTTAAGGACCAAATAAGTGCTCTATTTAAAAAAAAATCAAGGAAATTATTAGAAGTAAATACAGAAGGACAATCATGTTGGAAAATGTTCTTTCTCTTAATATTTAATAAATGCTAAAAAAGATTAGAGTAGGAATAACCATTTTGAATGAACAACTGAATCATTTTATTTTTTAAATGACACATATACTTTTATATACCCTAGGGACACTGAAAACTTTGAATGGTAGAAGTAGAGAAAGGAAGTGAGTTTAGTTCTCCATTATAGAAAATAAAAGGGTATATTCTCTCATGATAAGTGAGAGGTATTAATCTTCTTTTAATACCAGAGGACATTTCAGGGAGCTCTAATTGCCAATACGTACACTTTATGTTGGATGACTTAATGAAAGGCAGTTACTCATTAAGTCTCATTTATCTGGCATGGTGAAGGACACAATCATTTCAGAAGAAAATGTTTGCTTTGGGGAAAAAAGACTGATCTTGATCTAGAGCAGTAGTAAATAAATTTGATGTGATGTTATTAATGTTATACTTAATCTGTTTAGTCTTTGGATGGAAAGGCAATTAAGGTAGAGCAAACCAACAAACCATCTTTTGAAAGCGGTGGTACACAGAGACCACAACCTCCTGCAAGAAACAGGGGCCATCTGAGAAATCCGAGACATGGAAGAGGAAGAAATCGAAGAGGTGGAAATGGAAGAGGAGGAAGTGGGAGCACAAGAGAGCATCCCTCACCTGGAGGACACCTGGGTAATGTTTTCAGATACAAGGCTGCAACCAGAGGACCAAAAAATAGTAGGTTTAACGGTATAGAAACCTCTCAGTTTTTATTCCATCCTTTATGAGCAAAGTAGTGTGTAAGAACTATCAGATGATGACTCACATTGATAGTCAGAAGTATTTCTAAGTGATGAAGAATTATTGTAGTTATAAAATGACTTAACTAGGTAATGTGCAAAACGTTAATCACCTTACAGGGGAATAGCATAAATTTTAAACTAAATTCAGTCTCTTTTACCATTATTACTAATTGCCTCTTTTCTTCGAGAATTTTTCTACCGAGTTTCCTACTGTTGATCATACATTAGAATTTTTCACTTTAGGACCGATAACTTGATATGAGTTTAAATCAATGATTCATTCATAATCTCTTAAAAATACATTGGTTAATTTTATTCTGAGAGTAGCCTTATTGCATCATAAAAATACTAGAGAATCTTGAAAACTCCACAACAGAAAATAAAAGTCACTCAGAATATCCACAATTCAGGGCGAAACACTTCATATTTTAGGTTTCACCTTGCAGTATTTGTCTTAAGTATATGTGTTCAGACATCTAAGCAAATCTCCATTGTCATTTTGATATGAGGCTTTTCTACCTGGGTCTGTGGTTTGCATTTGGGAAAATACCTTAGGGAAATAAATAGAGCTTTAGATTCTAAAAGGTGTCTTTGACCCAGGAAAAAGAGTAAAAAGCTCTGCTTCAGAAATATGTATGTTTTCTTTGTGTGTGTATTAGAGGAGGGAGTCGTTGAAAATGCCTTTTTTTGGATTTTTTTCAGAGAAGTTTTCTACTTAGTAAGAAAAGGAGGAAAAGCACTTTGCATTTCAAAAACTTCCATATATTTAACAACCTCTGCTTCATCTATTAACCAGAACCAGTCTTCAGAAATAAAACGTTTAGTTTCTTTTTGTGCTAATTCCATGTGTGAATTTTAGGAAATGTTTTTTGAAAGTTCAGTTAGAGGGTGTGCCCATTTTAAGATAACACAGTTTTGTTCTTTTCCCACTATCTTGAGCTTGAGAAAAGTTGACCAGTTCATATTCTGCCATGTGTAAGAGTACTCATATTTTCTTGCCTGTGGCACTACCGGGGAATTGGAATACATCAAAACACCTTTCTGGTTCGAAAGGTAACACATCAGTTTTCAGTATTTAGTGTGCATTTCTTAAATACTATTAAAATTGAACAGAACATAGCCCTTTTGACTGAGAAATTAACATTAAGAGTTGATCTGTGAATAACACAGGCCTGAACTGTTGATCAACTTACAAGCAGATTTTGTTTTTCAATAAATACATATAAGATCACTACGTGATCCAAGGTTGGTTGAATCCATGGATGCAGAACTAGGGATACTGGACCAAGTGTAAAGTTATAAGCAGATATTCTCCGGCAAAGGGAGTTATTTGTATGTATGTACTTAACTTTTAGGTAATGCATTTTTTATTCATCTTTTTTATTTTTAATGCTTTGATTTATACCTAGGATGTTGTGTTTTTCAAAAGCTTCCTTGACACCAGAGTTATATAACTAATAACTTATCATCTTCCTCCTAAAATGATGAAAAATTCAGTTTTACATTTAATTTATCCAGGTTTTTCTGTACTCTCTCTCTTCTCCCCAGAGCACTTTCATACCAGTGGTTCTTCAGTTTTTTTCCTAGATTTTCCAAACTGACTTTTACGGTAAGTCTTTGAACTCTACTGACTTCTGTGTCATATGAGGAAACAATCATATTGGTTTAGACAGATAGGAAAGCTGAAGACTGGAGTAATGGTTTAGTGAAAATTTATAACAATAAGTGAAACTTGCCCAATGAAAAAATGTTGATTCTGCTTAACTAAAAAGATTTCATTTAAACACAGGTCTTGGTGGACACACTCCTAGTCCCAACGCGAGTTCTTCCCGGGGAGCCTTTCCAGTTAAAAGAGGACCATGTTCCAGAAGTGGAGGTCCTCCTCCTAAGAGATGTTGCCAAGGGCGAAGCAGTAGGGGGGTGGGAAGACAAGGTAAATGCTATATAATGCAGAGACAGTTGTTTCTAATTAATGAAAGGGAGCTATTTTAAACAGAATGTTTAAGCAAAATGGAAAGTGAGAAGTATATGGACATGTTAACCAATCACTAATTTATTGATTGATTTGTGGTTGGGAAATAACTTGTCAGTTTTTGATTATAGATGTAGTAGGTGATTAGCACTGCAGTGGGGAAAACATTGCTTGTAAGTCCATGTTGGCTATAGAATTCCTCTTAATTTAAGTTGCTGCTAACACTTTTTGGTTAGTAGGCTTCTTTATCACATAGTTTCAATATCAGAATTTTCATGAAAACTATGTCCTGTGAGAGAACGTTCTGGTCTGTAGACTAGTTTAGCTATGTATATTGGCTACCTGGTTTTATTAATTATTATAAACAATAATTGAAACTTGCCATATGAACTGTAGTTTGTGCTCTTAACTTTTCTAGCACTGTTTTCTGATCCGTAATATGGTAGAGACTTGAAACAGCCATTATCAAATTGCCCTTTTACGTGTAGAATATGAATGAAGCCAAATGTAGCACGATATTGACTTCAAAACACAACAGAAGCTAAGAAGCCTACCCTTTCCATTAGTAGATGGTTAGCCTAGTGAACAAACAAGAGAAGAGAACAAACAAGGTCCTAGTGACCTCCAGGAATGAGGAATAAGAATTAACACAGGAAGAGAACGTTATTTATGGGAGATAGTTTCATATTTTGGGAGCGGTACAGTGTTTTTCAAATGAGCCCTTTATTGCTAATAAACAAGAGAAGTCACTATTGCTATCCTCATACAAGGTCCATAATTAAGGTTGTACACTTAAAGGAGAGAGCCGACCACTTGGTGGTTGAATATGTGACAGTAGTTACCAAAAATCAATGTTTTGCTCAAAGTCTGAGAAGTGTTCCCTACTGCTGGTAATCTAAAGGTTATGCCAACTGTATGGGGAACGGGAGATGTCAGAAAATACAATGTTCAGTGGTACCATTGAAAGGGAAACGAAAATGTGCGTAAATGGAATTTTAGAAGGGGTAGTTTTTTTAAATGATTTTGGAGAGTGGAAGGCTATCAGACTTTGGGATTTTTCTTTGAAACATTACTGTCAATTCTGAGATACTTACATAAGCATTTTTAAATTAAAGGTTCAGGATCACATGGAAGAGAAAATTGTGGAGGTCCTCCTCGTAGAGAGCCAGTCTCTTTTCGGAGAGTTGGCTATATGTCACAGAGATGGTGGTTATGCTACTAAAGATAGGTAATAGGAAGCACAGTATATGAATTAAGTCATGGTTCGTTTTGTTGTTCTTGTTGAAATTTACCTAACACAAAATTGAACATTTAAAAGTGAACAGTTCAGTAACATTTAGCACACTTAACAGTGTTATGCAACCACCAGCTCTGTTCAGTTCCAAAACATTTCATTACCCCAGAATAACATTAATCAGCAGTCACACCCAATTTCTCCCCCCTTGTCCCCGGTAGGTACCCACCTGTGTCCTTATCTATGAATTTATCTACACCTGAATATATCATACTAATGGAAGCACACAATATGTGACCTTTATTATCCAGCTTTCCCTTAGCATAAATATTTTCAAGGATCATTCATGCTGTAGCGTGAATCAGTACTTCAGACCTTCTTTTTTTTGGCTGACTAAATATTCCATTATATGTGTGGTTAACATGGTTTGTTTATCCATCTGTGTGAGTTATTCCCATCATGGTGCTGTCATGAATACTCCTGTACAAGCATTTGGGTACCTGTTTTCAATTCTTTTTGAGTGTATGTATACTTAAGGAGTGGAATTCCTGGGACATAGAGGAATTCTTTACATTTTTTAAGAAACTGCTAATCTTTGCCACAGAGCCTGTACTATTTTCCATTTCTGCCACGCACATATACTTGGTTTGTTTCTCTGCATCTGCACCAACACTTGTTATATTCTGTCTGTCTATTTTTCATTATAGCCAGTGTGATACGTGCAAAGTAGATATTTCATTTGGGGTTTGAATTTCATTTCCCTAATAAATATGTTGAGCAGGTTTTCATGTCCTTGTTGCTCATTGTATATCTCCTTTAAACAAAAGTATATTCAAGTCCTTTGCCCATTTAAAAGTTTTTGTCTTTTTGCTGTCTTGAGTTCTTAAATATTCTGGATATGATAAGTTGCATTTAAAATTGTAGCTGCTTTATTTCAGTTATTCAAGGAGAGATTATCCACACTCCTGAGCCAGCAAGGATTATACTCCACCACGTAGACGCTATGCACACAGTTATTACGGACATTCAAATTCTCGGAATGATCATCCCTCTAGAGGACATAGGTAATATAAAATGTTGTGTTTATATCAAATAAAAACCTTCGTTTCAATTATGTTATTGTGACACATAATTTAAATTGATGACATAATTTATGACATTCTTTTAAATTCAGTGACCGTGATGGCTATGGTGGAAATCGTGATAGAGATTATTCTGAATATTGAAGTGGAAGCTTTTACAGGGATTCATATGGGAGTTACGGTAAGAGTCCAGTTACAACTTGTAAATCATAGAATTAGACTTAACCAGATCGTTGTTTACTCTACTTTTACTTCAGTTCCTCAAAGGTAAAAGTATGTTTAGCATGTCCTTTTAGATAAGTTAAAGACCTTTGAATGGTTTTGTTAATAGCTCACTTAAAATAAAAGGCTATGAAGGGTAAATGGGCAGTCTCATCTTTTTTTCTCATTACAGAAAACCAATTTTAACATTATTATGATTTTTTATTTTTATTTTGTGTGCGGGACACGGGCCTCTCACCATCGTGGCCCCTCCCGTTGCGGAGCACAGGCTCCTGACGCGGAGTCCCAGAGGCCATGCATGGCCCACGGTCCCAACCGCTCCCCGGCATGTGGGATCCTCCTGGACCGGGGCACGAACCCGTGTCCCCTGCATCGGCAGTCGGACTGTCAACCACTGCGCCACCAGGGAAGCCCCACTGAATCTTGTTAAAAGTTGCCACTCGACTGATTATTTAAAAATGCTAAAATAGGGGCTTTTACTTTCAAAGAAACTACTTAGGCTGAAAAATATTGCTCGCTCTTTTAAAGAAATGTAGAAGCCCTTCACCGTAGCTACCTAGTTTATATTTTCATAGCAGAGAGAGCTGAAGCTTATCTTTTCAAATATTTAGCACTGTAAGTCATGTTATATGATCCCAGAAAAATTTGTAATGTTTAGCGTTTGTTTATCAATCAGTAACTTCCCATGTGACTCCCGTGGTGCACCAGCAGCACGAAGGGCCCCTGTGACTTACGGTGGAAGCAGTCGCTGTGATAGCAATATGAGAGATGGATATGGAGGAGGTCCGGAAGGTTACTCCAGCAGGCAAAGTAATACTTATCCAAGGGGTCGAAAGCGTAGAAGACAGGAACAATGAGGGTTTCCACCCTCTGTGAATAGGGAGTACCTTGCTCCCCGTGACTCATACAGTAGCTCAGTTTGTGGGGCTTCCAGACGAGGTTATGCGGGAAGCCAATCTGAAAGAGAGGGCCGAAGCAGATATTAAAAATTAACACTCAGTCATGCACCAAATGTTCGTTACAAAGGAAAAGTTTAAGTTGTTTTCCTTAATTGATGCTTGAACACTACTAAAAGAAAAATGTTGGTTTGGGGGGAAGAGGCATATATTAACTTTTCCTCTAGGAATTTTCAGACAAAGGGGAAACATGGAATTATTCAGAGGACTTTCATGTTGTTAATGTTAATTGAAAAGTAGAAGTCGTGTTTCAAATGTTCAAAATTTTCAGAGTAAAAAAATTTCATGGAATATGTTTTGTTGATGATACTGCTGAGTTAAACAAGCATAAAACTTTTGTTCGGAGGGTGAATTGTGCTGTTTGCCTAAACTTTTCCTTTGTACGTGAATGTATTCAAAATTAAGCAATGTGTTATTTCTCCATCGCAAGCTGTGACTGTTTTCCAGTTAGGCTAAAGAAATTACATGTTCCTTTTTGAAAGCTTGTAAACATGTAAAAGGTTTGAGAAGTCTCCAAAAAGGCTGAGAAACAATGCTTGCATTATTAGTGAAAGTCGATGTGTCTTTATCCCTTTAAAGCCATCGTATGGATGAAAGGAAAATTGAGACAGGTGACTGACTGTAAAGAGTTTAAGAAATCTTGAGGTTAAGTATCTATTTTCTGATCCATATTCAAGTGGCAGATGACCAACGTGGGAATAATGGTTATAAAACCAATTTTCCACTCAATGTAAATGGAACCAGTTAACTTTTCTGAGTATATATATCTTAGTGAAAGTTAGTACCCCTAGATTTTAAGACATTGGGAAACGTTTTAAGTAATACTGATTTTAACTTTATGTTGGTGTGCTTGATGTAACACAAAGGGTTTTGTAATATACTCATAAGTATAGAGTTATCTGGAGGGTTAAGGGTTTTTTGTCAGTGACTTCAGGTGACATTTAATGAGTAATGCTTACAATTTGGGAAGAAACTGGAGTGTAAAAACTTTAAGCCAAATTGGAATCTGCAAAACTAGTACAGAAATCTGCAATTTCCTTTTAAAGGAACAGCAAAAATGAAGTTCAGGGGAAGGAGAGTATTATTTGAGCCAAACTGAGGATTATAACTCAGGAGACAGACTCAGAAAGTTCTGAGGACTGTTCTACCTGTTAGAAGTCAAAGGCATGGTTACATTCATTTTGAAGAGAAAGGACAGTATATCACATCAAAGTGACATACAGATATTTTACATGAAGATCAGCAGGGATACGTAGTCTGGGTAAGCAGGTACAAAGTGAGCAGCAAGTCAACATGATCCCAGTACAGAGCTGGGAAAGAACAGTATTCTTTTTAAGAAGTTACAGCCTAAGTGTCAGAGGAAGGTAAAATAATTGACCTTTATGATCAGGAAGGCAATCTTGTCTTTGAGGAACTCTGGTTAATGTGTAATGCAGATATTAGGGAGGGAGGGAGGATGTCTCAATGACCACAGAATTTTATGTTTAATTTTTCTTGGCTGGCCTTAAAGTACTGTATTTCATAAAATCCTACGGGGCATGAAAGGTTTGCTTTTAGTATCTAACATATCAGATTGATGAGTCAAATCCTTAAAAGGAAGGATAAAGCAAACGAAGTTTCGAACCCAAAACTGAACCGTTTACTTTTTCCTGAGTACCTGTTCATGAAAAACCCATAAATCTCTTAAGTGTTTAACAGTTGGGTGATCTTCAAAATACAGGGATACTGTGGGTTTGGTTCCAGAACAGTAAAGCAAGTCATGGTTTTTCTCAATTTCACGGCTTCTTATGTAACCCAGTCTTTGCTATTAACAGAAAACATGTATTTCTCCACTAGTTTTTAAGAGAAATGTGTTTGTTCGTTTGTTCCTCGTGTGTAAAAATACTCATTGTGTTCCCAGTGAATTGAAGCTTCTTGCTCTTCATGCCAAGAGTTGGGCATGAGACAGGCGGTTAAGCAAGTAAAGTGAGGATTTATTTAAGCAAGAATATGCCCTCAGGGAGAGCAGGCAGTTAGGTGAGGAGCTGCTGCCCTGGGTTCCATTGGCAAGCCAGTTATGAGGGGCATACAAAGGAAGGGGTGGCATACTCATTGGGGAAGCAGGAGTTTGGGGGTCAAATTCCCTGTTTCTTTGCAGCTCCAGAAGGGATTTTTGTCCTTATTTAGCTTAATCAGAAGTGTCATGGCCTCACTGCACGGTGTGTGCTGCTTGTCTGCAAGGCTAATTTTATTGTAAGGAGAGCATAATGAGCAACAGGTTACATTTGGAAGTAGGAGATTCCTGTCTTTCCTCATCTCTCTTTGTCTGCCTTCAGGACACTTACCACCGAAAATGTGCAGTTTCCTGTCAGTCTGGAGGTTCCTGTTTTTCTTTGTCGGCCCATGGACCTCTGCTCTTTACCAGGTGCTTGATTTCCTGCCACCTGGCCCCTCTTCCATTACTCAGCTCATATCTAGCTACTCGCCTGCTGTAGCAATTACAGTAATCTTAACCTCACAGTCCTTTAATTGCATTGCAGTCACTGAAAAACATGCTTAACATCCAGATTGAATTTTGTTCATGAATGAGTGATATCCAAACCTCTCTAAGAGGATTTTCTCAGACACCATCTGAGATTTAATATCAATTGTTTTTCCTCTCTTGTTTCTTTCCTGTCAGGCAGAGGATTAAAATATTAAACAATCATTATTGAAATACTAACAATTCTTTGATTTCCTACTATATACTGAACTTGTCCCTTCCAGTAGACTTGCTTGGAAGCTGCCGGTTGGCCTACATATTAGGTAGAAACCATAAAACCCCTGAATTAGGGAACAGTTATAACTTTGCCTGATTTAAAGATCAGCTTGTGTATAATGCATACAGCTGTTTTCTATCTAGACTATGGAAAGTGTCCCAAGAAATACTAACTGATCACCATCAACTGATCAACTGGTGTTTACATGAACACATTTCATTGCATAGTTTTCTCAAGTACTCAATAATGGTTAATATACGATTAAGACACTACCAATGCAAAGCATTAACACCACAGATCTGGGCTTCCCTAGTGGCCCAGTGGTTGAGAGTCCGGCTGCCGATTCAGGGGACACGGGTTCGTGCCCCGGTCCGGGAGGATCCCACATGCCGCGGAGCGGTTGGGCCCGTGAGCCATGGCCGCTGAGACTGGCTTCTGGAGCCTGTGCTTTGCAATGGGAGGGGCCACAACGGTGAGAGGCCGGCATACCACAAAAAGAAAAAACCAAAAACCAAAACAGTTTCATGATTTGGACCAGTCTCTAAAAAAGGCAGGATTACAAATTAACCTCAGGCTCCCACTTAATATAAAAGTAATGACAATATTTTCACACTTTTGTTTTGAACCCTGAATTATGTTTTCGGCGTTGTGCTCAATGTGCTCAGTACATCATTTAACCTCACAATAACCCTATCTGATAATTCTTTATCATCTTGTTTTCGTAGACTGGGTAAATTTAAGAGTTTAGGTAGCTTACCCAGTTTCATATAACTACTAAATTTTGAAGTTTAGATTATTTTCTGTCTGCCTGACTTCGTATCATATTAAATCACTATACGCATTATATCTTCTAGACATTCATATTTCTGTTTCAGATTATTCTAACAGTTCCACTAAAAAAATTAAGTAAGTAGCATATCTGCATAGCAAGCAAAATGCTTCATGATCTGGTCCTCCCCATTTTACATCTATCAAGAAATCCCTGAACTCTCCCTACTGATTACCTGGAGCTTCACGTTATTAGCCCAAAATGCGTTTTCCTTTTTTTTTTTTTTACGGTACGCGGGCATCTCACCGTTGTGGCCTCTCCCGTTGTGGAGCACAAGCTTCAGACGAGCAGGCTCAGCGGCCATGGCTCAGGGGCCCAGCAGCTCAGGGGCATGTGGGATCCTCCCGGACCGGGGCACGAACCCGCGTCCCCTGCATGGGCAGGCGGACTCTCAACCACTGCGCCACCTGGGAAGCCCTTCTCCTTTATATTGATTAAATTAAAGCAACTGGGAAAAGTATGCAGTAAAAAGTAGAGAACACATTCTGCTGTTGCAGTTTTCTTTAGAGTTTCTCCCGCGAGTTCTCCCGCGAGTTTCTCTGTTCACCCCTCCCCTACCTCCACATCTTCCATCTTCCCTACCTCCCCTGCGGCTCATCCCTTCCCCCACCTACCGCTACATCTGGTTCCTTAGCCTCTTTCTAGAAGTAGAGCGCTTGCTCTCGAGCCTTAGTTTAGTTAACGGTCGTCTGAAGAGACGCGGAAGGAGGACTTCTGAAGAGGAGGACAAAATAAGGTAAGAAATTCGGCATTTTAGGGAGGAGAGAATAACTTATACCTCAGGAGAAAGAGTTGAGACCTATATGTTCTCCTGTTACCAGAGAAAGCATGGTAATTCAGATTTTGATTTTTCTCTCAGGCTTTTTCTGTAAGAGATAAGAGCCGAGTAAGTGGTGTTTGTATAACTATGTCTGAATAGACAGTGTCTGGAGAAGTCTATCAGTTGTTCTTGAACAGTACGTTTACTGTTTGTTCTCCTGGAGAATCACTTGCCAAGGCAGCGATGAAAAGCCAGTGAAGTTCCTGGAGTTGGTCCGTGAATTGCGAAGTTGGGGGTGGGGGTGGAGCTAGGTTTGAAATGCTGCGGGAGGGAATATTGAGTAGATAACTTAAGTGTGATTAGCGGCGTACCCTCTTTGCTGTTTACTCTCACATGCGGGTAGTGGAGCGTATGCCGGGCGCCAGTTTGTTCCGCTTGCACTTTTGTTTTTTGCGGTATGCGGGCCTCTCACTGCTGTGCCCGCCCCACCCCCCCCCCCCACCGCGGAGCACGGGCTCGGTACCCAGAGGCTCCAGACGCGCAGGCCCTGCGGCCATGGCTCACGGGCCCAGCCGCTCCGGGGCTGGTGGGATCCTCCCGGAGCGGTGCCGAACCCGTGTCCCCTGGGTAGGCAGGCGGACTGTCAACCACTGCGCCACCAGGGAAGCCCTCTCGTGCAGTTTTTCTTTTTTCTTTTTTGTTTCCTCGGGTTTTCTTTGTGAAAGCAGAGGTACTGAGCAATACAAGCAAGATAGCTATTTTAACTTAAATGATTTAAAACTTGTAATTTTAGTTATCAAATGTCAAATTGTTGATTCACTTGACAAAAAGCGTCTGATTTAATTTGGCATATAAAGAATGGTACTCTCTTTTGACCAGTGTTTCTTAAAGTCTCTCGATCTAAGTAAACACAGTTTGCATTTTCCTCAATAAAGGAAGTAACTCCCTCCTTTGCTTTTATGACTTACCACTTTTAAAGTTTGTGGAAAAAAAATATTTTAAGCATTATTTGATGCATAGACAAGAAAAATGTGAGTAGATGTGAAAAATTTAAAAATATGTTTAAGGTATATTGTGCACAGTTCATAAAACATATTAACTGTTAGATGTGTAGAATCCAGGGCCATTTATTATTGCTTATTTTTTTGTTGTGTTTTGGAAAAGAAGCCTTGAACCCTGCAGGTAAACTAATTTACAGTTGCCTTCTAATCTAGTTTTTACATACAGGTTTTTGTAAGATATCTATAAAGAATGGAGCATTTGTTACGCCAGTGCTTGTTTTGCTTTGTGTTACAAGTTTCCTCTCTTTTAAGTAAGAAACGGCAAATATTTTCACTGATATAGGGTACTTCAGTTGAGTTATAAACAGGTGTAATAGTTTTTGCTTATAATTTACTTTTTGCTATATGTATAAAGATATATTTTTAATTACTTACAGAAAAATGGCGGAAGCAGACCAGGCTGGGAAACTGTTCATAGGAGGCCTCCATGCTGACACCAATGAAAATTCTCTTGAAGTGGTATTTGGGAAATATGGTCACATTATGGAAGGTAATTTTTAGAACCTATATATATACATATAGACACACACACACACACACACACACACACACACATATATGTTCGAAGCAAATGTGTATTAAACATACACCATTGAACAGCTAAGTTAAAGTGCTTTTTCTATTTGTAACACACGAGCACTTTTTTTTTAAGTTTCTGTTTTTTATTAGGAAAGCACTGGGCAATGAGGGAAATTGTACAACTTAGGGGCTCCTACTACTGAGAAGGGAAAAAAGCAGCGTTTCTTTCTTCACCCCAGCCACGCTTTGCAGCATGCTGGGTTTTACTTACCTGACCAGGGATCAAGCCCACGCACAGTGGCATGCGGCATGTGGATCTTAGTTGCCTGACGACGGATCAGGCCCGTGTCCCCTTCATTGGGAACGTGGAGTCTTATCCACTGGACCACCAGGGAAGTCCCAGGGCTTTTTAAACATACTGGGGTCATAGGACATGAAATGGGATGAGATATGCTAGTTGTAGAATGGTTGAAATTATTGACTCTCTTTTTAAACTACTAGAAATGATATAAAATGGAAAGGGTTTTTTTGCTTTATTTGTTTTTGGTTTTTGTTTTGTTTTTAAGTAACTTCCGGGAGGCTGTTACTGCACTGTGTCCATAACATGAAATTAAGGAGGCCTTATGAGAAAGTGTCAAAGGATTGATTATTTTGAAAATATGAAACGTTCAATTTTATGTGAAATTTAAATTAAAAATATTTATGTATATTACAGTTATGTTGATAAAGGATCAGAAAAAAAACAAGTCTAGAGGCTTTGCTTTTATTACTTTTGAGAATCCTGCAGATGCAAAGGATGCTATCCAAGATATGAATGGAAAAGTAAGAGCCTTTTAATAATATTTTGTGTCCTCCATTTGTTACTATGTCTAGATTTTTTTTCTAGTTTTTTAAAGTAACATGATGCCATATAAGCCTTCACTCTCCTTTTTGTCACATAAGTACTGGATTGTCTGGTTGGAAAGAGATTGACATTAACATTAGCTTTAACAATATATTTTAAACCTGTTTTAGCATTCAAATGTAAAAGTAAATAAGTTTTAGCCTGTAGAGCTCTCCCCAATATCCCATACTGTTATTTTTAAGTCTCGACTTTTTTGTACTTCAGAGTCACTCTTTCTTGTGTCAATGTTACAAATAATCATTTCACCCTTAAAACTGTACTTTTAATTGCATCTTTGCTCAAAGAATTTTTTTATATTGTAGGTAATATTTTTCCCATTTTATGTTGCAGGTAATATCTTTTTACATGCATCATCCTGTGAATTGTTCATTGTTAAAAGTACCTTCAGTGCATCTCAGTTCTCATAGTGGGGAACACATACATTAATTCCCTTTTTCCTATAGCTTGGTTTCTGGTATGCTGCAGGCACTTGGCACATGTTGACCCTTTTTTTTTTTTTTTTTTTTTTTTGCTGTACGCGGGCCTCTCACTGCCGTGGCCTCTCCCGTTGCGGAGCACAGGCTCCGGACACACAGGCTCCGCGGCCATGGCTCGCGGGCCCAGCCGCTCCGCGGCATGTGGGATCTTCCGGGATAGGGGCACGAACCCGTGTCCCCTGCATCGGCAGGCGGACTCTCAACCACTGCGCCACCAGGGAAGCCCTGACCCTTTTACTTTACTTTCATATTTTAAGGTATGGTAGTACCTAAAAGTTGATCTTCACTCATGATTATATTTTGGGTGCAGAGGTAAATTTGTGTCATGAAGGATAGTTGACCCCCATTTTTGGTTTGTTTTCAGGCACAAGAACGTGTAGTCTGTGTAGACATTATTCTTCAATTCTTTATTCAACAGATATTTTATTGCCAGGCATTGCTTTAGCAATTGATTAATGGTTGTGGGTACTACAAAATACCTATTTTCTTGGACACTTGTGTTCTAGGGTGAAAGATGAGAAACGTACAAGTAAAACTAAATACAATTTCATATGCAAAAATATTAAGGAAAATAAAGTAGGTAATTTCATTAGAGCTTAAGGGGAGTGGATTTCTATACATATACATCTAAGAATGTTAAATCCTGAATGTTGGGAGGGAGGCAGCCATTCATAAGTGTATGGGAAATATTTTGGACCCAGAAACAGAAAAGGAGGCCCTAACATGGGAGCACATGGCTGTTGAGGCTGTTTGTATTGGGCCAGGGCCCATCCATATCCACCAGAAGTCTTAGTAGGAATTCAGCATTTAAAATTGTTTTCCAAGGATAACATGAAACAGCTAGAGTGTTTTACTTAGAGCAATTATATGATGATTTGAATTATGTTTTCAAAAATCACATTGGCATCTATAGAAGGTTAATGTAGGAAGCTGTTGGAAGATTAAGAAGTGTAAGCATGTCTTAAACATAAGAATATGAAGTACTATTATAAGAAGGTACTCTTGGGGGACATGTTTAAACAATTGAATAAGGCAAGAAATGTTAAGGACCAAATAAGTGCTCTATTTAAAAAAAATCAAGGAAATTATTAGAAGTAAATACAGAAGGACAATCATGTTGGAAAATGTTCTTTCTCTTAATATTTAATAAATGCTAAAAAAGATTAGAGTAGGAATAACCATTTTGAATGAACAACTGAATCATTTTATTTTTTAAATGACACGTATACTTTTATATACCCTAGGGACACTGAAAACTTTGAATGGTAGAAGTAGAGAAAGGAAGTGAGTTTAGTTCTCCATTATAGAAAATAAAAGGGTATATTCTCTCATGATAAGTGAGAGGTATTAATCTTCTTTTAATACCAGAGGACATTTCAGGGAGCTCTAATTGCCAATACGTACACTTTATGTTGGATGACTTAATGAAAGGCAGTTACTCATTAAGTCTCATTTATCTGGCATGGTGAAGGACACAATCATTTCAGAAGAAAATGTTTGCTTTGGGGAAAAAAGACTGATCTTGAACTAGAGCAGTAGTAAATAAATTTGATGTGATGTTATTAATGTTATACTTAATCTGTTTAGTCTTTGGATGGAAAGGCAATTAAGGTAGAGCAAACCAACAAACCATCTTTTGAAAGCGGTGGTACACAGAGACCACAACCTCCTGCAAGAAACAGGGGCCATCTGAGAAATCCGAGACATGGAAGAGGAAGAAATCGAAGAGGTGGAAATGGAAGAGGAGGAAGTGGGAGCACAAGAGAGCATCCCTCACCTGGAGGACACCTGGGTAATGTTTTCAGATACAAGGCTGCAACCAGAGGACCAAAAAATAGTAGGTTTAACGGTATAGAAACCTCTCAGTTTTTATTCCATCCTTTATGAGCAAAGTAGTGTGTAAGAACTATCAGATGATGACTCACATTGATAGTCAGAAGTATTTCTAAGTGATGAAGAATTATTGTAGTTATAAAATGACTTAACTAGGTAATGTGCAAAACGTTAATCACCTTACAGGGGAATAGCATAAATTTTAAACTAAATTCAGTCTCTTTTACCATTATTACTAATTGCCTCTTTTCTTCGAGAATTTTTCTACCGAGTTTCCTACTGTTGATCATACATTAGAATTTTTCACTTTAGGACCGATAACTTGATATGAGTTTAAATCAATGATTCATTCATAATCTCTTAAAAATACATTGGTTAATTTTATTCTGAGAGTAGCCTTATTGCATCATAAAAATACTAGAGAATCTTGAAAACTCCACAACAGAAAATAAAAGTCACTCAGAATATCCACAATTCAGGGCGAAACACTTCATATTTTAGGTTTCACCTTGCAGTATTTGTCTTAAGTATATGTGTTCAGACATCTAAGCAAATCTCCATTGTCATTTTGATATGAGGCTTTTCTACCTGGGTCTGTGGTTTGCATTTGGGAAAATACCTTAGGGAAATAAATAGAGCTTTAGATTCTAAAAGGTGTCTTTGACCCAGGAAAAAGAGTAAAAAGCTCTGCTTCAGAAATATGTATGTTTTCTTTGTGTGTGTATTAGAGGAGGGAGTCGTTGAAAATGCCTTTTTTTGGATTTTTTTCAGAGAAGTTTTCTACTTAGTAAGAAAAGGAGGAAAAGCACTTTGCATTTCAAAAACTTCCATATATTTAACAACCTCTGCTTCATCTATTAACCAGAACCAGTCTTCAGAAATAAAACGTTTAGTTTCTTTTTGTGCTAATTCCATGTGTGAATTTTAGGAAATGTTTTTTGAAAGTTCAGTTAGAGGGTGTGCCCATTTTAAGATAACACAGTTTTGTTCTTTTCCCACTATCTTGAGCTTGAGAAAAGTTGACCAGTTCATATTCTGCCATGTGTAAGAGTACTCATATTTTCTTGCCTGTGGCACTACCGGGGAATTGGAATACATCAAAACACCTTTCTGGTTCGAAAGGTAACACATCAGTTTTCAGTATTTAGTGTGCATTTCTTAAATACTATTAAAATTGAACAGAACATAGCCCTTTTGACTGAGAAATTAACATTAAGAGTTGATCTGTGAATAACACAGGCCTGAACTGTTGATCAACTTACAAGCAGATTTTGTTTTTCAATAAATACATATAAGATCACTACGTGATCCAAGGTTGGTTGAATCCATGGATGCAGAACTAGGGATACTGGACCAAGTGTAAAGTTATAAGCAGATATTCTCCGGCAAAGGGAGTTATTTGTATGTATGTACTTAACTTTTAGGTAATGCATTTTTTATTCATCTTTTTTATTTTTAATGCTTTGATTTATACCTAGGATGTTGTGTTTTTCAAAAGCTTCCTTGACACCAGAGTTATATAACTAATAACTTATCATCTTCCTCCTAAAATGATGAAAAATTCAGTTTTACATTTAATTTATCCAGGTTTTTCTGTACTCTCTCTCTTCTCCCCAGAGCACTTTCATACCAGTGGTTCTTCAGTTTTTTTCCTAGATTTTCCAAACTGACTTTTACGGTAAGTCTTTGAACTCTACTGACTTCTGTGTCATATGAGGAAACAATCATATTGGTTTAGACAGATAGGAAAGCTGAAGACTGGAGTAATGGTTTAGTGAAAATTTATAACAATAAGTGAAACTTGCCCGATGAAAAAATGTTGATTCTGCTTAACTAAAAAGATTTCATTTAAACACAGGTCGTGGTGGACACACTCCTAGTCCCAAGGCGAGTTCTTCCAGGGGAGCCTTTCCAGTTAAAAGAGGACCATGTTCCAGAAGTGGAGGTCCTCCTCCTAAGAGATGTTGCCAAGGGCGAAGCAGTAGGGGGGTGGGAAGACAAGGTAAATGCTATATAATGCAGAGACAGTTGTTTCTAATTAATGAAAGGGAGCTATTTTAAACAGAACGTTTAAGCAAAATGGAAAGTGAGAAGTATATGGACATGTTAACCAATCACTAATTTATTGATTGATTTGTGGTTGGGAAATAACTTGTCAGTTTTTGATTATAGATGTAGTAGGTGATTAGCACTGCAGTGGGGAAAACATTGCTTGTAAGTCCATGTTGGCTATAGAATTCCTCTTAATTTAAGTTGCTGCTAACACTTTTTGGTTAGTAGGCTTCTTTATCACATAGTTTCAATATCAGAATTTTCATGAAAACTATGTCCTGTGAGAGAACGTTCTGGTCTGTAGACTAGTTTAGCTATGTATATTGGCTACCTGGTTTTATTAATTATTATAAACAATAATTGAAACTTGCCATATGAACTGTAGTTTGTGCTCTTAACTTTTCTAGCACTGTTTTCTGATCCGTAATATGGTAGAGACTTGAAACAGCCATTATCAAATTGCCCTTTTACGTGTAGAATATGAATGAAGCCAAATGTAGCACGATATTGACTTCAAAACACAACAGAAGCTAAGAAGCCTACCCTTTCCATTAGTAGATGGTTAGCCTAGTGAACAAACAAGAGAAGAGAACAAACAAGGTCCTAGTGACCTCCAGGAATGAGGAATAAGAATTAACACAGGAAGAGAACGTTATTTATGGGAGATAGTTTCATATTTTGGGAGCGGTACAGTGTTTTTCAAATGAGCCCTTTATTGCTAATAAACAAGAGAAGTCACTATTGCTATCCTCATACAAGGTCCATAATTAAGGTTGTACACTTAAAGGAGAGAGCCGACCACTTGGTGGTTGAATATGTGACAGTAGTTACCAAAAATCAATGTTTTGCTCAAAGTCTGAGAAGTGTTCCCTACTGCTGGTAATCTAAAGGTTATGCCAACTGTATGGGGAACGGGAGATGTCAGAAAATACAATGTTCAGTGGTACCATTGAAAGGGAAACGAAAATGTGCGTAAATGGAATTTTAGAAGGGGTAGTTTTTTTAAATGATTTTGGAGAGTGGAAGGCTATCAGACTTTGGGATTTTTCTTTGAAACATTACTGTCAATTCTGAGATACTTACATAAGCATTTTTAAATTAAAGGTTCAGGATCACATGGAAGAGAAAATTGTGGAGGTCCTCCTCGTAGAGAGCCAGTCTCTTTTCGGAGAGTTGGCTATATGTCACAGAGATGGTGGTTATGCTACTAAAGATAGGTAATAGGAAGCACAGTATATGAATTAAGTCATGGTTCGTTTTGTTGTTCTTGTTGAAATTTACCTAACACAAAATTGAACATTTAAAAGTGAACAGTTCAGTAACATTTAGCACACTTAACAGTGTTATGCAACCACCAGCTCTGTTCAGTTCCAAAACATTTCATTACCCCAGAATAACATTAATCAGCAGTCACACCCAATTTCTCCCCCCTTGTCCCCGGTAGGTACCCACCTGTGTCCTTATCTATGAATTTATCTACACCTGAATATATCATACTAATGGAAGCACACAATATGTGACCTTTATTATCCAGCTTTCCCTTAGCATAAATATTTTCAAGGATCATTCATGCTGTAGCGTGAATCAGTACTTCAGACCTTCTTTTTTTTGGCTGACTAAATATTCCATTATATGTGTGGTTAACATGGTTTGTTTATCCATCTGTGTGAGTTATTCCCATCATGGTGCTGTCATGAATACTCCTGTACAAGCATTTGGGTACCTGTTTTCAATTCTTTTTGAGTGTATGTATACTTAAGGAGTGGAATTCCTGGGACATAGAGGAATTCTTTACATTTTTTAAGAAACTGCTAATCTTTGCCACAGAGCCTGTACTATTTTCCATTTCTGCCACGCACATATACTTGGTTTGTTTCTCTGCATCTGCACCAACACTTGATATATTCTGTCTGTCTATTTTTCATTATAGCCAGTGTGATACGTGCAAAGTAGATATTTCATTTGGGGTTTGAATTTCATTTCCCTAATAAATATGTTGAGCAGGTTTTCATGTCCTTGTTGCTCATTGTATATCTCCTTTAAACAAAAGTATATTCAAGTCCTTTGCCCATTTAAAAGTTTTTGTCTTTTTGCTGTCTTGAGTTCTTAAATATTCTGGATATGATAAGTTGCATTTAAAATTGTAGCTGCTTTATTTCAGTTATTCAAGGAGAGATTATCCACACTCCTGAGCCAGCAAGGATTATACTCCACCACGTAGACGCTATGCACACAGTTATTACGGACATTCAAATTCTCGGAATGATCATCCCTCTAGAGGACATAGGTAATATAAAATGTTGTGTTTATATCAAATAAAAACCTTCGTTTCAATTATGTTATTGTGACACATAATTTAAATTGATGACATAATTTATGACATTCTTTTCAATTCAGTGACCGTGATGGCTATGGTGGAAATCGTGATAGAGATTATTCTGAATATTGAAGTGGAAGCTTTTACAGGGATTCATATGGGAGTTACGGTAAGAGTCCAGTTACAACTTGTAAATCATAGAATTAGACTTAACCAGATCGTTGTTTACTCTACTTTTACTTCAGTTCCTCAAAGGTAAAAGTATGTTTAGCATGTCCTTTTAGATAAGTTAAAGACCTTTGAATGGTTTTGTTAATAGCTCACTTAAAATAAAAGGCTATGAAGGGTAAATGGGCAGTCTCATCTTTTTTTCTCATTACAGAAAACCAATTTTAACATTATTATGATTTTTTATTTTTATTTTGTGTGCGGGACACGGGCCTCTCACCATCGTGGCCCCTCCCGTTGCGGAGCACAGGCTCCTGACGCGGAGTCCCAGAGGCCATGCATGGCCCACGGTCCCAACCGCTCCCCGGCACGTGGGATCCTCCTGGACCGGGGCACGAACCCGTGTCCCCTGCATCGGCAGTCGGACTGTCAACCACTGCGCCACCAGGGAAGCCCCACTGAATCTTGTTAAAAGTTGCCACTCGACTGATTATTTAAAAATGCTAAAATAGGGGCTTTTACTTTCAAAGAAACTACTTAGGCTGAAAAATATTGCTCGCTCTTTTAAAGAAATGTAGAAGCCCTTCACCGTTGCTACCTAGTTTATATTTTCATAGCAGAGAGAGCTGAAGCTTATCTTTTCAAATATTTAGCACTGTAAGTCATGTTATATGATCCCAGAAAAATTTGTAATGTTTAGCGTTTGTTTATCAATCAGTAACTTCCCATGTGACTCCCGTGGTGCACCAGCAGCACGAAGGGCCCCTGTGACTTACGGTGGAAGCAGTCGCTGTGATAGCAATATGAGAGATGGATATGGAGGAGGTCCGGAAGGTTACTCCAGCAGGCAAAGTAATACTTATTCAAGGGGTCGAAAGCGTAGAAGACAGGAACAATGAGGGTTTCCACCCTCTGTGAATAGGGAGTACCTTGCTCCCCGTGACTCATACAGTAGCTCAGTTTGTGGGGCTTCCAGACGAGGTTATGCGGGAAGCCAATCTGAAAGAGAGGGCCGAAGCAGATATTAAAAATTAACACTCAGTCATGCACCAAATGTTCGTTACAAAGGAAAAGTTTAAGTTGTTTTCCTTAATTGATGCTTGAACACTACTAAAAGAAAAATGTTGGTTTGGGGGGAAGAGGCATATATTAACTTTTCCTCTAGGAATTTTCAGACAAAGGGGAAACATGGAATTATTCAGAGGACTTTCATGTTGTTAATGTTAATTGAAAAGTAGAAGTCGTGTTTCAAATGTTCAAAATTTTCAGAGTAAAAAAATTTCGTGAAATATGTTTTGTTGATGATACTGCTGAGTTAAACAAGCATAAAACTTTTGTTTGGAGGGTGAATTGTGCTGTTTGCCTAAACTTTTCCTTTGTACGTGAATGTATTCAAAATTAAGCAATGTGTTATTTCTCCATCGCAAGCTGTGACTGTTTTCCAGTTAGGCTAAAGAAATTACATGTTCCTTTTTGAAAGCTTGTAAACATGTAAAAGGTTTGAGAAGTCTCCAAAAAGGCTGAGAAACAATGCTTGCATTATTAGTGAAAGTCGATGTGTCTTTATCCCTTTAAAGCCATAGTATAGATGAAAGGAAAATTGAGACAGGTGACTGTAAAGAGTTTAAGAAATCTTGAGGTTAAGTATCTATTTTCTGATCCATATTCAAGTGGCAGATGACCAACGTGGGAATAATGGTTATAAAACCAATTTTCCACTCAATGTAAATGGAACCAGTTAACTTTTCTGAGTATATATATCTTAGTGAAAGTTAGTACCCCTAGATTTTAAGACATTGGGAAACGTTTTAAGTAATACTGATTTTAACTTTATGTTGGTGTGCTTGATGTAACACAAAGGGTTTCGTAATATACTCATAAGTATAGAGTTATCTGGAGGGTTAAGGGTTTTTTGTCAGTGACTTCAGGTGACATTTAATGAGTAATGCTTACAATTTGGGAAGAAGCTGGAGTGTAAAAACTTTAAGCCAAATTGGAATCTGCAAAACTAGTACAGAAATCTGCAATTTCCTTTTAAAGGAACAGCAAAAATGAAGTTCAGGGGAAGGAGAGTATTATTTGAGCCAAACTGAGGATTATAACTCAGGAGACAGACTCAGAAAGTTCTGAGGACTGTTCTACCTGTTAGAAGTCAAAGGCATGGTTACATTCATTTTGAAGAGAAAGGACAGTATATCACATCAAAGTGACATACAGATATTTTACATGAAGATCAGCAGGGATACGTAGTCTGGGTAAGCAGGTACAAAGTGAGCAGCAAGTCAACATGATCCCAGTACAGAGCTGGGAAAGAACAGTATTCTTTTTAAGAAGTTACAGCCTAAGTGTCAGAGGAAGGTAAAATAATTGACCTTTATGATCAGGAAGGCAATCTTGTCTTTGAGGAACTCTGGTTAATGTGTAATGCAGATATTAGGGAGGGAGGGAGGATGTCTCAATGACCACAGAATTTTATGTTTAATTTTTCTTGGCTGGCCTTAAAGTACTGTATTTCATAAAATCCTACGGGGCATGAAAGGTTTGCTTTTAGTATCTAACATATCAGATTGATGAGTCAAATCCTTAAAAGGAAGGATAAAGCAAACGAAGTTTCGAACCCAAAACTGAACCGTTTACTTTTTCCTGAGTACCTGTTCATGAAAAACCCATAAAACTCTTAAGTGTTTAACAGTTGGGTGATCTTCAAAATACAGGGATACTGTGGGTTTGGTTCCAGAACAGTAAAGCAAGTCATGGTTTTTCTCAATTTCACGGCTTCTTATGTAACCCAGTCTTTGCTATTAACAGAAAACATGTATTTCTCCACTAGTTTTTAAGAGAAATGTGTTTGTTCGTTTGTTCCTCGTGTGTAAAAATACTCATTGTGTTCCCAGTGAATTGAAGCTTCTTGCTCTTCATGCCAAGAGTTGGGCATGAGACAGGCGGTTAAGCAAGTAAAGTGAGGATTTATTTAAGCAAGAATATGCCCTCAGGGAGAGCAGGCAGTTAGGTGAGGAGCTGCTGCCCTGGGTTCCATTGGCAAGCCAGTTATGAGGGGCATACAAAGGAAGGGGTGGCATACTCATTGGGGAAGCAGGAGTTTGGGGGTCAAATTCCCTGTTTCTTTGCAGCTCCAGAAGGGATTTTTGTCCTTATTTAGCTTAATCAGAAGTGTCATGGCCTCACTGCACGGTGTGTGCTGCTTGTCTGCAAGGCTAATTTTATTGTAAGGAGAGCATAATGAGCAACAGGTTACATTTGGAAGTAGGAGATTCCTGTCTTTCCTCATCTCTCTTTGTCTGCCTTCAGGACACTTACCACCGAAAATGTGCAGTTTCCTGTCAGTCTGGAGGTTCCTGTTTTTCTTTGTCGGCCCATGGACCTCTGCTCTTTACCAGGTGCTTGATTTCCTGCCACCTGGCCCCTCTTCCATTACTCTGCTCATATCTAGCTACTCGCCTGCTGTAGCAATTACAGTAATCTTAACCTCACAGTCCTTTAATTGCATTGCAGTCACTGAAAAACATGCTTAACATCCAGATTGAATTTTGTTCACGAATGAGTGATATCCAAACCTCTCTAAGAGGATTTTCTCAGACACCATCTGAGATTTAATATCAATTGTTTTTCCTCTCGTGTTTCTTTCCTGTCAGGCAGAGGATTAAAATATTAAACAATCATTATTGAAATACTAACAATTCTTTGATTTCCTACTATATACTGAACTTGTCCCTTCCAGTAGACTTGCTTGGAAGCTGCCGGTTGGCCTACATATTAGGTAGAAACCATAAAACCCCTGAATTAGGGAACAGTTATAACTTTGCCTGATTTAAAGATCAGCTTTTGTATAATGCATACAGCTGTTTTCTATCTAGACTATGGAAAGTGTCCCAAGAAATACTAACTGATCACCATCAACTGATCAACTGGTGTTTACATGAACACATTTCATTGCATAGTTTTCTCAAGTGCTCAATAATGGTTAATATACGATTAAGACACTACCAATGCAAAGCATTAACACCACAGATCTGGGCTTCCCTAGTGGCCCAGTGGTTGAGAGTCCGGCTGCCGATGCAGGGGACACAGGTTCGTGCCCCGGTCCGGGAGGATCCCACATGCCGCGGAGCGGTTGGGCCCGTGAGCCATGGCCGCTGAGACTGGCTTCTGGAGCCTGTGCTTTGCAATGGGAGGGGCCACAACGGTGAGAGGCCGGCATACCGCAAAAGAAAAAACCAAAAACCAAAACAGTTTCATGATTTGGACCAGTCTCTAAAAAAGGCAGGATTACAAATTAACCTCAGGCTCCCACTTAATATAAAAGTAATGACAATATTTTCACACTTTTGTTTTGAACCCTGAATTATGTTTTCGGCGTTGTGCTCAATGTGCTCAGTACATCATTTAACCTCACAATAACCCTATCTGATAATTCTTTATCATCTTGTTTTCGTAGACTGGGTAAATTTAAGAGTTTAGGTAGCTTACCCAGTTTCATATAACTACTAAATTTTGAAGTTTAGATTATTTTCTGTCTGCCTGACTTCGTATCATATTAAATCACTATACGCATTATATCTTCTAGACATTCATATTTCTGTTTCAGATTATTCTAACAGTTCCACTAAAAAAATTAAGTAAGTAGCCTATCTGCATAGCAAGCAAAATGCTTCATGATCTGGTCCTCCCCATTTTACATCTATCAAGAAATCCCTGAACTCTCCCTACTGATTACCTGGAGCTTCACGTTATTAGCCCAAAATGCGTTTTCCTTTTTTTTTTTTTTACGGTACGCGGGCATCTCACCGTTGTGGCCTCTCCCGTTGTGGAGCACAAGCTTCAGACGAGCAGGCTCAGCGGCCATGGCTCAGGGGCCCAGCAGCTCAGGGGCATGTGGGATCCTCCCGGACCGGGGCACGAACCCGCATCCCCTGCATGGGCAGGCGGACTCTCAACCACTGCGCCACCTGGGAAGCCCTTCTCCTTTATATTGATTAAATTAAAGCAACTGGGAAAAGTATGCAGTAAAAAGTAGAGAACACATTCTGCTGTTGCAGTTTTCTTTAGAGTTTCTCCCGCGAGTTCTCCCGCGAGTTTCTCTGTTCACCCCTCCCCTACCTCCACATCTTCCATCTTCCCTACCTCCCCTGCGGCTCATCCCTTCCCCCACCTACCGCTACATCTGGTTCCTTAGCCTCTTTCTAGAAGTAGAGCGCTTGCTCTCGAGCCTTAGTTTAGTTAACGGTCGTCTGAAGAGACGCGGAAGGAGGACTTCTGAAGAGGAGGACAAAATAAGGTAAGAAATTCGGCATTTTAGGGAGGAGAGAATAATTTATACCTCAGGAGAAAGAGTTGAGACCTATATGTTCTCCTGTTACCAGAGAAAGCATGGTAATTCAGATTTTGATTTTTCTCTCAGGCTTTTTCTGTAAGAGATAAGAGCCGAGTAAGTGGTGTTTGTATAACTATGTCTGAATAGACAGTGTCTCGGGAAGTCTATCAGTTGTTCTTGAACAGTACGTTTACTGTTTGTTCTCCTGGAGAATCAGTTGCCAAGGCAGCGATGAAAAGCCAGTGAAGTTCCTGGAGTTGGTCCTTGAATTGCGAAGTTGGGGGTGGGGGTGGAGCTAGGTTTGAAATGCTGCGGGAGGGAATATTGAGTAGATAACTTAAGTGTGATTAGCGGCGTACCCTCTTTGCTGTTTACTCTCACATGCGGGTAGTGGAGCGTATGCCGGGCGCCAGTTTGTTCCGCTTGCACTTTTGTTTTTTGCGGTATGCGGGCCTCTCACTGCTGTGGCCCCTCCCACCGCGGAGCACGGGCTCGGTACCCAGAGGCTCCAGACGCGCAGGCCCAGCGGCCATGGCTCACGGGCCCAGCCGCTCTGGGGCTGGTGGGCTCCTCCCGGAGCGGTGCCGAACCCGTGTCCCCTGGGTAGGCAGGCGGACTGTCAACCACTGCGCCACCAGGGAGACCCTCTCGTGCAGTTTTTCTTTTTTCTTTTTTGTTTCCTCGGGTTTTCTTTGTGAAAGCAGAGGTACTGAGCAATACAAGCAAGATAGCTATTTTAACTTAAATGATTTAAAACTTGTAATTTTAGTTATCAAATGTCAAAATGTTGATTCACTTGACAAAAAGCGTCTGATTTAATTTGGCATATAAAGAATGGTACTCTCTTTTGACCAGTGTTTCTTAAAGTCTCTCGATCTAAGTAAACACAGTTTACATTTTCCTCAATAAAGGAAGTAACTCCCTCCTTTGCTTTTATGACTTACCACTTTTAAAGTTTGTGGGAAAACATTATTTTAAACATTATTTGATGCATAGACAAGAAAAATGTGAGTAGATGTGAAAAATTTAAAAATATGTTTAAGGTATATTCTGCACAGTTCATAAAACATATTAACTGTTAGATGTGTAGAATCCAGGACCATTTATTATTGCTTATTTTTTTGTTGTGTTTTGGAAAAGAAGCCTTGAACCCTGCAGGTAAACTAATTTACAGTTGCCTTCTAATCTAGTTTTTACATACAGGTTTTTGTAAGATATCTATAAAGAATGGAGCATTTGTTACGCCAGTGCTTGTTTTGCTTTGTGTTACAAGTTTCCTCTCTTTTAAGTAAGAAACGGCAAATATTTTCACTGATATAGGGTACTTCAGTTGAGTTATAAACAGGTGTAATAGTTTTTGCTTATAATTTACTTTTTGCTATATGTATAAAGATATATTTTTAATTACTTACAGAAAAATGGCGGAAGCAGACCAGGCTGGGAAACTGTTCATAGGAGGCCTCCATGCTGACACCAATGAAAATTCTCTTGAAGTGGTATTTGGGAAATATGGTCACATTATGGAAGGTAATTTTTAGAACCTATATATATACATACACACACACACACACACACACACACACACACACACACACACATATATATGTTCGAAGCAAATGTGTATTAAACATACACCATTGAACAGCTAAGTTAAAGTGCTTTTTCTATTTGTAACACACGAGCAGTTTTTTTTAAAGTTTCTGTTTTTTATTAGGAAAGCACTGGGCAATGAGGGAAATTGTACAACTTAGGGGCTCCTACTACTGAGAAGGGAAAAAAGCAGCGTTTCTTTCTTCACCCCAGCCACGCTTTGCAGCATGCTGGGTTTTACTTACCTGACCAGGGATCAAGCCCACGCACAGTGGCATGCGGCATGTGGATCTTAGTTGCCTGACGAGGGATCAGACCCGTGTCCCCTTCATTGGGAACGTGGAGTCTTATCCACTGGACCACCAGGGAAGTCCCAGGGCTTTTTAAACATACTGGGGTCATAGGACATGAAATGGGATGAGATATGCTAGCTGTAGAATGGTTGAAATTACTGACTCTCTTTTTAAACTACTAGAAATGATATAAAATGGAAAGGGTTTTTTTGCTTTATTTGTTTTTGGTGTTTGTTTTGTTTTTAAGTAACTTCCGGGAGGCTGTTACTGCACTGTGTCCATAACATGAAATTAAGGAGGCCTTATGAGAAAGTGTCAAAGGATGGATTATTTTGAAAATATGAAACGTTCAATTTTATGTGCAATTTAAATTAAAAATATTTATGTATATTACAGTTATGTTGATGAAGGATCAGAAAAAAAAACAAGTCTAGAGGCTTTGCTTTTATTACTTTTGAGAATCCTGCAGATGCAAAGGATGCTGTCCAAGATATGAATGGAAAAGTAAGAGACTTTAATAATATTTTGTGTTCTCCATTTATTACTATTTCAAGATTTTTTTTTCTAATTTTTTAAAGTAACATGATGCCATATAAGCCTTCACTCTCCATTTTGTCACGTACGTATTGGATTGTCCGGTTGGAAGGAGATTGACATTAACGTGACCGTTAACAATATATTTTAAACCTGTTTTAGCATTCAAATGTAAAAGTAAATGAGTTTTAGCCTGTAGAGCTCTCCCCAATATCCCGTACTGTCATTTTGAAGTCTCGACTTTTTTGTACTTCAGAGTCACTCTTCCTTGTGTCATTGTTACAAATAATCATTTGTCCCTTACAACTGTACTTTTAATTGCATCTTTGCTCAAAGAATTCTTTTATATTGTAGGTAATATTTTTCCCATTTTATGTGGCAGGTACTATCTTTTTATATTCATCATCCTGTGAATTGTTCATTGTTAAAAGTACTTCCAGTGCATCTCAGTTCTCATAGTGTGGAACACATACATTAATTCCCTTTGTCCTATAGCTTGGTTTCTGGTATGCTGCAGGCACTTGGCACATGTTGACCCTTTTACTTTACTTTCATATTTTAAGGTATGGTAGTACCTAAAAGTTGATCTTGACTCATGATTTTATTTTGGGTGCAGAGGTAAATTTGTGTCATGAAGGATAGTAGACCCCCATTATTTGTTTGTTTTCAAGCACAAGAACGTGTAGTCCGTGTAGACATTATTCTTCAATTCTTTATTCAACAGATATTTTATTGCCAGGCATTGCTTTAGCAATTGATTAATGGTTGTGGGTACTACAAAATGCCTATTTTCTTGGACACTTGTGTTCTAGGGTGAAAGATGAGAAACGTACAAGTAAAAATAAATACAATTTCATATGAAAAATATTAAGGAAAATAAAGTAGGTAATTTCATTAGAGCTTAAGGGGAGTGGTTTTCTATACATATAGATCTAAGAATGTTAAATCCTGAATGTTGGAAGGGAGGCAGCCATTCATCAGTCTGTGGGAAATATTTTGGACCCAGAAACAGAAAAGGAGGCCCTAATGTGGGAGCACATGGCTCTTGAGGCTGTTTGTATTGGGCCAGGGCCCATCCATATCCACCAGAAGTCTTAGTAGGAATTCAGCATTTAAAATTGTTTTCCAAGGATAACATGAAACAGCTAGAGTGTTTTACTTAGAGCAATTATATGATGATTTGAATTATGTTTTCAAAAATCACATTGGCATCTATAGAAGGTTAATGTAGGAAGTTGTTGGAAGATTAAGAAGTGTAAGCATTTCTGAAACATAAGAATATGAAGTACCACTATAAGAAGTTACTCTTGGGGGACATGTACAAACAATTGAATAAGGCAAGAAATGTTAAGGACCAAATAAGTGCTCTATTTAAAAAAAAAAATCAAGGAAATTATTAGAAGTAAATACAGAAGAACAATCATGTTGGAAAATTTTCTTTCCCTTAATATTTAAGAAATGCTAAAAACAATTAAAGTAGGAATAACCATTTTGAATAAATAACTGGATCATTTTATTTTTTAAATGACACGTATACTTTTATATACCCTTGGGACACTGAAAACTTTGAATGGTAGAAGTAGAGAAAGGAAGTGAGTTTAGTTCTCCATTATAGAAAATAAAAGGGTATATTCTCTCATGATAAGTGAGAGGTATTAATCTTCTTTTAATACCAGAGGACATTTCAGGGAGCTCTACTTGCCAATACGTACACTTTGTGTTGGATGACTTAATGAAAGGCAGTTACTCATTAAGTCTCATTTATCTGGCATGGTGAAGGACACAATCATTTCAGAAGAAAATGTTTGCTTTGGGGAAAAAAGACTGATCTTGGACTAGTGCAGTAGTAAATAAATTTGATGTGATGTTATTAATGTTATACTTAATCTGTTTAGTCTTTGGATGGAAAGGCAATTAAGGTAGAGCAAGCCAACAAACGATCTTTGGAAAGCGGTGGTACACAGAGACCACAACCTCCTGCAAGAAACAGGGGCCATCTGAGAAATCCGAGACATGGAAGAGGAAGAAATCGAAGAGGAGGAAATAGAAGAGGTGGAAATGGAAGAGGAGGAAGTGGGAGCGCAAGAGAGCATCCCTCACCTGGAGGACACCTGGGTAATGTTTTGAAATACAAGGCTGCAACCAGAGGACCGAAAAATAGTAGGTTTAACTGTATAGAAACCTCTCAGTTTTTATTCCATCCTTTATGAGCAAAGTAGTGTGTAAGAACTATCAGATGATGACTCACATTGATAGTCAGAAGTATTTCTAAGTGGTGAAGAATTATTGTAGTTATAAAATGACTTAACTAGGTAATGTGCAAAACGTTAATCACCTTACAGGGGAATAGCATAAATTTTAAACTAAATTCAGTCTCTTTTACCATTATTACTAATTGCCTCTTTTCTTCGAGAATTTTTCTACCGAGTTTCCTACTGTTGATCATACATTAGAATTTTTCACTTTAGGACCGATAACTTGATATGAGTTTAAATCAATGATTCATTCATAATCTCTTAAAAATACATTGGTTAATTTTATTCTGAGAGTAGCCTTATTGCATCATAAAAATACTAGAGAATCTTGAAAACTCCACAACAGAAAATAAAAGTCACTCAGAATATCCACAATTCAGGGCGAAACACTTCATATTTTAGGTTTCACCTTGCAGTATTTGTCTTAAGTATATGTGTTCAGACATCTAAGCAAATCTCCATTGTCATTTTGATATGAGGCTTTTCTACCTGGGTCTGTGGTTTGCATTTGGGAAAATACCTTAGGGAAATAAATAGAGCTTTAGATTCTAAAAGGTGTCTTTGACCCAGGAAAAGAGTAAAAAACTCTGCTTCAGAAATATGTATGTTTTCTTTGTGTGTGTATTAGAGGAGGAAGTCGTTGAAAATGCCTTTTTTTGGATTTTTTTCAGAGAAGTTTTCTACTTAGTAAGAAAAGGAGGAAAAGCACTTTGCATTTCAAAAACTTCCATATATTTAACAACCTCTGCTTCATCTATTAACCAGAACCAGTCTTCAGAAATAAAACGTTTAGTTTCTTTTTGTGCTAATTCCATGTGTGAATTTTAGGAAATGTTTTTTGAAAGTTCAGTTAGAGGGTGTGCCCATTTTAAGATAACACAGTTTTGTTCTTTTCCCACTATCTTGAGCTTGAGAAAAGTTGACCAGTTCATATTCTGCCATGTGTAAGAGTACTCATTTTTTCTTGCCTGTGGCACTACCGGGGAATTGGAATACATCTAAACACCTTTCTGGTTCGAAAGGTAACACATCAATTTTCAGTATTTAGTGTGCATTTCTTAAATACTATTAAAATTGAACAGAACATAGCCCTTTTGACTGAGAAATGAACATTAAGAGTTGATCTGTGAATAACACAGGCCTGAACTGTTGATCAACTTACAAGCAGATTTTGTTTTTCAATAAATACATATAAGATCACTACGTGATCCAAGGTTGGTTGAATCCATGGATGCAGAACTAGGGATACTGGACCAAGTGTAAAGTTATAAGCAGATATTCTCCAGCAAAGGGAGTTATTTGTATGTATGTACTTAACTTTTAGGTAATGCATTTTTTATTCATCCTTTTTATTTTTAATGCTTTGATTTATACCTAGGATGTTGTGTTTTTCAAAAGCTTCCTTGACACCAGAATTATATAACTAATAACTTACCATCTTCCTCCTAAAATGATGAAAAATTCAGTTTTACATTTAATTTATCCAGGTTTTTCTGTACTCTCTCTCTTCTCCCCAGAGCACTTTCATACCAGTGGTTCTTCAGTTTTTTTCCTAGATTTTCCAAACTGACTTTTACGGTAAGTCTTTGAACTCTACTGACTTCTGTGTCATATGAGGAAACAATCATATTGGTTTAGACAGATAGGAAAGCTGAAGACTGGAGTAATGGTTTAGTGAAAATTTATAACAATAAGTGAAACTTGCCCAATGAAAAAATGTTGATTCTGCTTAACTAAAAAGATTTCATTTAAACACAGGTCTTGGTGGACACACTCCTAGTCCCAACGCGAGTTCTTCCCGGGGAGCCTTTCCAGTTAAAAGAGGACCATGTTCCAGAAGTGGAGGTCCTCCTCCTAAGAGATGTTGCCAAGGGCGAAGCAGTAGGGGGGTGGGAAGACAAGGTAAATGCTATATAATGCAGAGACAGTTGTTTCTAATTAATGAAAGGGAGCTATTTTAAACAGAATGTTTAAGCAAAATGGAAAGTGAGAAGTATATGGACATGTTAACCAATCACTAATTTATTGATTGATTTGTGGTTGGGAAATAACTTGTCAGTTTTTGATTATAGATGTAGTAGGTGATTAGCACTGCAGTGGGGAAAACATTGCTTGTAAGTCCATGTTGGCTATAGAATTCCTCTTAATTTAAGTTGCTGCTAACACTTTTTGGTTAGTAGGCTTCTTTATCACATAGTTTCAATATCAGAATTTTCATGAAAACTATGTCCTGTGAGAGAACGTTCTGGTCTGTAGACTAGTTTAGCTATGTATATTGGCTAGCTGGTTTTATTAATTATTATAAACAATAATTGAAACTTGCCATATGAACTGTAGTTTGTGCTCTTAACTTTTCTAGCACTGTTTTCTGATCCGTAATATGGTAGAGACTTGAAACAGCCATTATCAAATTGCCCTTTTACGTGTAGAATATGAATGAAGCCAAATGTAGCACGATATTGACTTCAAAACACAACAGAAGCTAAGAAGCCTACCCTTTCCATTAGTAGATGGTTAGCCTAGTGAACAAACAAGAGAAGAGAACAAACAAGGTCCTAGTGACCTCCAGGAATGAGGAATAAGAATTAACACAGGAAGAGAACGTTATTTATGGGAGATAGTTTCATATTTTGGGAGCGGTACAGTGTTTTTCAAATGAGCCCTTTATTGCTAATAAACAAGAGAAGTCACTATTGCTATCCTCATACAAGGTCCATAATTAAGGTTGTACACTTAAAGGAGAGAGCCGACCACTTGGTGGTTGAATATGTGACAGTAGTTACCAAAAATCAATGTTTTGCTCAAAGTCTGAGAAGTGTTCCCTACTGCTGGTAATCTAAAGGTTATGCCAACTGTATGGGGAACGGGAGATGTCAGAAAATACAATGTTCAGTGGTACCATTGAAAGGGAAACGAAAATGTGCGTAAATGGAATTTTAGAAGGGGTAGTTTTTTTAAATGATTTTGGAGAGTGGAAGGCTATCAGACTTTGGGATTTTTCTTTGAAACATTACTGTCAATTCTGAGATACTTACATAAGCATTTTTAAATTAAAGGTTCAGGATCACATGGAAGAGAAAATTGTGGAGGTCCTCCTCGTAGAGAGCCAGTCTCTTTTCGGAGAGTTGGCTATATGTCACAGAGATGGTGGTTATGCTACTAAAGATAGGTAATAGGAAGCACAGTATATGAATTAAGTCATGGTTCGTTTTGTTGTTCTTGTTGAAATTTACCTAACACAAAATTGAACATTTAAAAGTGAACAGTTCAGTAACATTTAGCACACTTAACAGTGTTATGCAACCACCAGCTCTGTTCAGTTCCAAAACATTTCATTACCCCAGAATAACATTAATCAGCAGTCACACCCAATTTCTCCCCCCTTGTCCCCGGTAGGTACCCACCTGTGTCCTTATCTATGAATTTATCTACACCTGAATATATCATACTAATGGAAGCACACAATATGTGACCTTTATTATCCAGCTTTCCCTTAGCATAAATATTTTCAAGGATCATTCATGCTGTAGCGTGAATCAGTACTTCAGACCTTCTTTTTTTTGGCTGACTAAATATTCCATTATATGTGTGGTTAACATGGTTTGTTTATCCATCTGTGTGAGTTATTCCCATCATGGTGCTGTCATGAATACTCCTGTACAAGCATTTGGGTACCTGTTTTCAATTCTTTTTGAGTGTATGTATACTTAAGGAGTGGAATTCCTGGGACATAGAGGAATTCTTTACATTTTTTAAGAAACTGCTAATCTTTGCCACAGAGCCTGTACTATTTTACATTTCTGCCACGCACATATACTTGGTTTGTTTCTCTGCATCTGCACCAACACTTGATATATTCTGTCTGTCTATTTTTCATTATAGCCAGTGTGATACGTGCAAAGTAGATATTTCATTTGGGGTTTGAATTTCATTTCCCTAATAAATATGTTGAGCAGGTTTTCATGTCCTTGTTGCTCATTGTATATCTCCTTTAAACAAAAGTATATTCAAGTCCTTTGCCCATTTAACAGTTTTTGTCTTTTTGCTGTCTTGAGTTCTTAAATATTCTGGATATGATAAGTTGCATTTAAAATTGTAGCTGCTTTATTTCAGTTATTCAAGGAGAGATTATCCACACTCCTGAGCCAGCAAGGATTATACTCCACCACGTAGACGCTATGCACACAGTTATTACGGACATTCAAATTCTCGGAATGATCATCCCTCTAGAGGACATAGGTAATATAAAATGTTGTGTTTATATCAAATAAAAACCTTCGTTTCAATTATGTTATTGTGACACATAATTTAAATTGATGACATAATTTATGACATTCTTTTCAATTCAGTGACCGTGATGGCTATGGTGGAAATCGTGATAGAGATTATTCTGAATATTGAAGTGGAAGCTTTTACAGGGATTCATATGGGAGTTACGGTAAGAGTCCAGTTACAACTTGTAAATCATAGAATTAGACTTAACCAGATCGTTGTTTACTCTACTTTTACTTCAGTTCCTCAAAGGTAAAAGTATGTTTAGCATGTCCTTTTAGATAAGTTAAAGACCTTTGAATGGTTTTGTTAATAGCTCACTTAAAATAAAAGGCTATGAAGGGTAAATGGGCAGTCTCATCTTTTTTTCTCATTACAGAAAACCAATTTTAACATTATTATGATTTTTTATTTTTATTTTGTGTGCGGGACACGGGCCTCTCACCATCGTGGCCCCTCCCGTTGCGGAGCACAGGCTCCTGACGCGGAGTCCCAGAGGCCATGCATGGCCCACGGTCCCAACCGCTCCCCGGCACGTGGGATCCTCCTGGACCGGGGCACGAACCCGTGTCCCCTGCATCGGCAGTCGGACTGTCAACCACTGCGCCACCAGGGAAGCCCCACTGAATCTTGTTAAAAGTTGCCACTCGACTGATTATTTAAAAATGCTAAAATAGGGGCTTTTACTTTCAAAGAAACTACTTAGGCTGAAAAATATTGCTCGCTCTTTTAAAGAAATGTAGAAGCCCTTCACCGTTGCTACCTAGTTTATATTTTCATAGCAGAGAGAGCTGAAGCTTATCTTTTCAAATATTTAGCACTGTAAGTCATGTTATATGATCCCAGAAAAATTTGTAATGTTTAGCGTTTGTTTATCAATCAGTAACTTCCCATGTGACTCCCGTGGTGCACCAGCAGCACGAAGGGCCCCTGTGACTTACGGTGGAAGCAGTCGCTGTGATAGCAATATGAGAGATGGATATGGAGGAGGTCCGGAAGGTTACTCCAGCAGGCAAAGTAATACTTATTCAAGGGGTCGAAAGCGTAGAAGACAGGAACAATGAGGGTTCCCACCCTCTGTGAATAGGGAGTACCTTGCTCCCCGTGACTCATACAGTAGCTCAGTTTGTGGGGCTTCCAGACGAGGTTATGCGGGAAGCCAATCTGAAAGAGAGGGCCGAAGCAGATATTAAAAATTAACACTCAGTCATGCACCAAATGTTCGTTACAAAGGAAAAGTTTAAGTTGTTTTCCTTAATTGATGCTTGAACACTACTAAAAGAAAAATGTTGGTTTGGGGGGAAGAGGCATATATTAACTTTTCCTCTAGGAATTTTCAGACAAAGGGGAAACATGGAATTATTCAGAGGACTTTCATGTTGTTAATGTTAATTGAAAAGTAGAAGTCGTGTTTCAAATGTTCAAAATTTTCAGAGTAAAAAAATTTCGTGAAATATGTTTTGTTGATGATACTGCTGAGTTAAACAAGCATAAAACTTTTGTTTGGAGGGTGAATTGTGCTGTTTGCCTAAACTTTTCCTTTGTACGTGAATGTATTCAAAATTAAGCAATGTGTTATTTCTCCATCGCAAGCTGTGACTGTTTTCCAGTTAGGCTAAAGAAATTACATGTTCCTTTTTGAAAGCTTGTAAACATGTAAAAGGTTTGAGAAGTCTCCAAAAAGGCTGAGAAACAATGCTTGCATTATTAGTGAAAGTCGATGTGTCTTTATCCCTTTAAAGCCATAGTATAGATGAAAGGAAAATTGAGACAGGTGACTGTAAAGAGTTTAAGAAATCTTGAGGTTAAGTATCTATTTTCTGATCCATATTCAAGTGGCAGATGACCAACGTGGGAATAATGGTTATAAAACCAATTTTCCACTCAATGTAAATGGAACCAGTTAACTTTTCTGAGTATATATATCTTAGTGAAAGTTAGTACCCCTAGATTTTAAGACATTGGGAAACGTTTTAAGTAATACTGATTTTAACTTTATGTTGGTGTGCTTGATGTAACACAAAGGGTTTCGTAATATACTCATAAGTATAGAGTTATCTGGAGGGTTAAGGGTTTTTTGTCAGTGACTTCAGGTGACATTTAATGAGTAATGCTTACAATTTGGGAAGAAGCTGGAGTGTAAAAACTTTAAGCCAAATTGGAATCTGCAAAACTAGTACAGAAATCTGCAATTTCCTTTTAAAGGAACAGCAAAAATGAAGTTCAGGGGAAGGAGAGTATTATTTGAGCCAAACTGAGGATTATAACTCAGGAGACAGACTCAGAAAGTTCTGAGGACTGTTCTACCTGTTAGAAGTCAAAGGCATGGTTACATTCATTTTGAAGAGAAAGGACAGTATATCACATCAAAGTGACATACAGATATTTTACATGAAGATCAGCAGGGATACGTAGTCTGGGTAAGCAGGTACAAAGTGAGCAGCAAGTCAACATGATCCCAGTACAGAGCTGGGAAAGAACAGTATTCTTTTTAAGAAGTTACAGCCTAAGTGTCAGAGGAAGGTAAAATAATTGACCTTTATGATCAGGAAGGCAATCTTGTCTTTGAGGAACTCTGGTTAATGTGTAATGCAGATATTAGGGAGGGAGGGAGGATGTCTCAATGACCACAGAATTTTATGTTTAATTTTTCTTGGCTGGCCTTAAAGTACTGTATTTCATAAAATCCTACGGGGCATGAAAGGTTTGCTTTTAGTATCTAACATATCAGATTGATGAGTCAAATCCTTAAAAGGAAGGATAAAGCAAACGAAGTTTCGAACCCAAAACTGAACCGTTTACTTTTTCCTGAGTACCTGTTCATGAAAAACCCATAAAACTCTTAAGTGTTTAACAGTTGGGTGATCTTCAAAATACAGGGATACTGTGGGTTTGGTTCCAGAACAGTAAAGCAAGTCATGGTTTTTCTCAATTTCACGGCTTCTTATGTAACCCAGTCTTTGCTATTAACAGAAAACATGTATTTCTCCACTAGTTTTTAAGAGAAATGTGTTTGTTCGTTTGTTCCTCGTGTGTAAAAATACTCATTGTGTTCCCAGTGAATTGAAGCTTCTTGCTCTTCATGCCAAGAGTTGGGCATGAGACAGGCGGTTAAGCAAGTAAAGTGAGGATTTATTTAAGCAAGAATATGCCCTCAGGGAGAGCAGGCAGTTAGGTGAGGAGCTGCTGCCCTGGGTTCCATTGGCAAGCCAGTTATGAGGGGCATACAAAGGAAGGGGTGGCATACTCTTTGGGGAAGCAGGAGTTTGGGGGTCAAATTCCCTGTTTCTTTGCAGCTCCAGAAGGGATTTTTGTCCTTATTTAGCTTAATCAGAAGTGTCATGGCCTCACTGCACGGTGTGTGCTGCTTGTCTGCAAGGCTAATTTTATTGTAAGGAGAGCATAATGAGCAACAGGTTACATTTGGAAGTAGGAGATTCCTGTCTTTCCTCATCTCTCTTTGTCTGCCTTCAGGACACTTACCACCGAAAATGTGCAGTTTCCTGTCAGTCTGGAGGTTCCTGTTTTTCTTTGTCGGCCCATGGACCTCTGCTCTTTACCAGGTGCTTGATTTCCTGCCACCTGGCCCCTCTTCCATTACTCTGCTCATATCTAGCTACTCGCCTGCTGTAGCAATTACAGTAATCTTAACCTCACAGTCCTTTAATTGCATTGCAGTCACTGAAAAACATGCTTAACATCCAGATTGAATTTTGTTCATGAATGAGTGATATCCAAACCTCTCTAAGAGGATTTTCTCAGACACCATCTGAGATTTAATATCAATTGTTTTTCCTCTCTTGTTTCTTTCCTGTCAGGCAGAGGATTAAAATATTAAACAATCATTATTGAAATACTAACAATTCTTTGATTTCCTACTATATACTGAACTTGTCCCTTCCAGTAGACTTGCTTGGAAGCTGCCGGTTGGCCTACATATTAGGTAGAAACCATAAAACCCCTGAATTAGGGAACAGTTATAACTTTGCCTGATTTAAAGATCAGCTTTTGTATAATGCATACAGCTGTTTTCTATCTAGACTATGGAAAGTGTCCCAAGAAATACTAACTGATCACCATCAACTGATCAACTGGTGTTTACATGAACACATTTCATTGCATAGTTTTCTCAAGTGCTCAATAATGGTTAATATACGATTAAGACACTACCAATGCAAAGCATTAACACCACAGATCTGGGCTTCCCTAGTGGCCCAGTGGTTGAGAGTCCGGCTGCCGATGCAGGGGACACAGGTTCGTGCCCCGGTCCGGGAGGATCCCACATGCCGCGGAGCGGTTGGGCCCGTGAGCCATGGCCGCTGAGACTGGCTTCTGGAGCCTGTGCTTTGCAATGGGAGGGGCCACAACGGTGAGAGGCCGGCATACCGCAAAAGAAAAAACCAAAAACCAAAACAGTTTCATGATTTGGACCAGTCTCTAAAAAAGGCAGGATTACAAATTAACCTCAGGCTCCCACTTAATATAAAAGTAATGACAATATTTTCACACTTTTGTTTTGAACCCTGAATTATGTTTTCGGCGTTGTGCTCAATGTGCTCAGTACATCATTTAACCTCACAATAACCCTATCTGATAATTCTTTATCATCTTGTTTTCGTAGACTGGGTAAATTTAAGAGTTTAGGTAGCTTACCCAGTTTCATATAACTACTAAATTTTGAAGTTTAGATTATTTTCTGTCTGCCTGACTTCGTATCATATTAAATCACTATACGCATTATATCTTCTAGACATTCATATTTCTGTTTCAGATTATTCTAACAGTTCCACTAAAAAAATTAAGTAAGTAGCCTATCTGCATAGCAAGCAAAATGCTTCATGATCTGGTCCTCCCCATTTTACATCTATCAAGAAATCCCTGAACTCTCCCTACTGATTACCTGGAGCTTCACGTTATTAGCCCAAAATGCGTTTTCCTTTTTTTTTTTTTTACGGTACGCGGGCATCTCACCGTTGTGGCCTCTCCCGTTGTGGAGCACAAGCTTCAGACGAGCAGGCTCAGCGGCCATGGCTCAGGGGCCCAGCAGCTCAGGGGCATGTGGGATCCTCCCGGACCGGGGCACGAACCCGCATCCCCTGCATGGGCAGGCGGACTCTCAACCACTGCGCCACCTGGGAAGCCCTTCTCCTTTATATTGATTAAATTAAAGCAACTGGGAAAAGTATGCAGTAAAAAGTAGAGAACACATTCTGCTGTTGCAGTTTTCTTTAGAGTTTCTCCCGCGAGTTCTCCCGCGAGTTTCTCTGTTCACCCCTCCCCTACCTCCACATCTTCCATCTTCCCTACCTCCCCTGCGGCTCATCCCTTCCCCCACCTACCGCTACATCTGGTTCCTTAGCCTCTTTCTAGAAGTAGAGCGCTTGCTCTCGAGCCTTAGTTTAGTTAACGGTCGTCTGAAGAGACGCGGAAGGAGGACTTCTGAAGAGGAGGACAAAATAAGGTAAGAAATTCGGCATTTTAGGGAGGAGAGAATAATTTATACCTCAGGAGAAAGAGTTGAGACCTATATGTTCTCCTGTTACCAGAGAAAGCATGGTAATTCAGATTTTGATTTTTCTCTCAGGCTTTTTCTGTAAGAGATAAGAGCCGAGTAAGTGGTGTTTGTATAACTATGTCTGAATAGACAGTGTCTCGGGAAGTCTATCAGTTGTTCTTGAACAGTACGTTTACTGTTTGTTCTCCTGGAGAATCAGTTGCCAAGGCAGCGATGAAAAGCCAGTGAAGTTCCTGGAGTTGGTCCTTGAATTGCGAAGTTGGGGGTGGGGGTGGAGCTAGGTTTGAAATGCTGCGGGAGGGAATATTGAGTAGATAACTTAAGTGTGATTAGCGGCGTACCCTCTTTGCTGTTTACTCTCACATGCGGGTAGTGGAGCGTATGCCGGGCGCCAGTTTGTTCCGCTTGCACTTTTGTTTTTTGCGGTATGCGGGCCTCTCACTGCTGTGGCCCCTCCCACCGCGGAGCACGGGCTCGGTACCCAGAGGCTCCAGACGCGCAGGCCCAGCGGCCATGGCTCACGGGCCCAGCCGCTCTGGGGCTGGTGGGCTCCTCCCGGAGCGGTGCCGAACCCGTGTCCCCTGGGTAGGCAGGCGGACTGTCAACCACTGCGCCACCAGGGAGACCCTCTCGTGCAGTTTTTCTTTTTTCTTTTTTGTTTCCTCGGGGTTTCTTTGTGAAAGCAGAGGTACTGAGCAATACAAGCAAGATAGCTATTTTAACTTAAATGATTTAAAACTTGTAATTTTAGTTATCAAATGTCAAAATGTTGATTCACTTGACAAAAAGCGTCTGATTTAATTTGGCATATAAAGAATGGTACTCTCTTTTGACCAGTGTTTCTTAAAGTCTCTCGATCTAAGTAAACACAGTTTACATTTTCCTCAATAAAGGAAGTAACTCCCTCCTTTGCTTTTATGACTTACCACTTTTAAAGTTTGTGGGAAAACATTATTTTAAACATTATTTGATGCATAGACAAGAAAAATGTGAGTAGATGTGAAAAATTTAAAAATATGTTTAAGGTATATTCTGCACAGTTCATAAAACATATTAACTGTTAGATGTGTAGAATCCAGGACCATTTATTATTGCTTATTTTTTTGTTGTGTTTTGGAAAAGAAGCCTTGAACCCTGCAGGTAAACTAATTTACAGTTGCCTTCTAATCTAGTTTTTACATACAGGTTTTTGTAAGATATCTATAAAGAATGGAGCATTTGTTACGCCAGTGCTTGTTTTGCTTTGTGTTACAAGTTTCCTCTCTTTTAAGTAAGAAACGGCAAATATTTTCACTGATATAGGGTACTTCAGTTGAGTTATAAACAGGTGTAATAGTTTTTGCTTATAATTTACTTTTTGCTATATGTATAAAGATATATTTTTAATTACTTACAGAAAAATGGCGGAAGCAGACCAGGCTGGGAAACTGTTCATAGGAGGCCTCCATGCTGACACCAATGAAAATTCTCTTGAAGTGGTATTTGGGAAATATGGTCACATTATGGAAGGTAATTTTTAGAACCTATATATATACATACACACACACACACACACACACACACACACACACACACACACATATATATGTTCGAAGCAAATGTGTATTAAACATACACCATTGAACAGCTAAGTTAAAGTGCTTTTTCTATTTGTAACACACGAGCAGTTTTTTTTAAAGTTTCTGTTTTTTATTAGGAAAGCACTGGGCAATGAGGGAAATTGTACAACTTAGGGGCTCCTACTACTGAGAAGGGAAAAAAGCAGCGTTTCTTTCTTCACCCCAGCCACGCTTTGCAGCATGCTGGGTTTTACTTACCTGACCAGGGATCAAGCCCACGCACAGTGGCATGCGGCATGTGGATCTTAGTTGCCTGACGAGGGATCAGACCCGTGTCCCCTTCATTGGGAACGTGGAGTCTTATCCACTGGACCACCAGGGAAGTCCCAGGGCTTTTTAAACATACTGGGGTCATAGGACATGAAATGGGATGAGATATGCTAGCTGTAGAATGGTTGAAATTACTGACTCTCTTTTTAAACTACTAGAAATGATATAAAATGGAAAGGGTTTTTTTGCTTTATTTGTTTTTGGTGTTTGTTTTGTTTTTAAGTAACTTCCGGGAGGCTGTTACTGCACTGTGTCCATAACATGAAATTAAGGAGGCCTTATGAGAAAGTGTCAAAGGATGGATTATTTTGAAAATATGAAACGTTCAATTTTATGTGCAATTTAAATTAAAAATATTTATGTATATTACAGTTATGTTGATGAAGGATCAGAAAAAAAAACAAGTCTAGAGGCTTTGCTTTTATTACTTTTGAGAATCCTGCAGATGCAAAGGATGCTGTCCAAGATATGAATGGAAAAGTAAGAGACTTTAATAATATTTTGTGTTCTCCATTTATTACTATTTCAAGATTTTTTTTTCTAATTTTTTAAAGTAACATGATGCCATATAAGCCTTCACTCTCCATTTTGTCACGTACGTATTGGATTGTCCGGTTGGAAGGAGATTGACATTAACGTGACCGTTAACAATATATTTTAAACCTGTTTTAGCATTCAAATGTAAAAGTAAATGAGTTTTAGCCTGTAGAGCTCTCCCCAATATCCCGTACTGTCATTTTGAAGTCTCGACTTTTTTGTACTTCAGAGTCACTCTTCCTTGTGTCATTGTTACAAATAATCATTTGTCCCTTACAACTGTACTTTTAATTGCATCTTTGCTCAAAGAATTCTTTTATATTGTAGGTAATATTTTTCCCATTTTATGTGGCAGGTACTATCTTTTTATATTCATCATCCTGTGAATTGTTCATTGTTAAAAGTACTTCCAGTGCATCTCAGTTCTCATAGTGTGGAACACATACATTAATTCCCTTTGTCCTATAGCTTGGTTTCTGGTATGCTGCAGGCACTTGGCACATGTTGACCCTTTTACTTTACTTTCATATTTTAAGGTATGGTAGTACCTAAAAGTTGATCTTGACTCATGATTTTATTTTGGGTGCAGAGGTAAATTTGTGTCATGAAGGATAGTAGACCCCCATTATTTGTTTGTTTTCAAGCACAAGAACGTGTAGTCCGTGTAGACATTATTCTTCAATTCTTTATTCAACAGATATTTTATTGCCAGGCATTGCTTTAGCAATTGATTAATGGTTGTGGGTACTACAAAATGCCTATTTTCTTGGACACTTGTGTTCTAGGGTGAAAGATGAGAAACGTACAAGTAAAAATAAATACAATTTCATATGAAAAATATTAAGGAAAATAAAGTAGGTAATTTCATTAGAGCTTAAGGGGAGTGGTTTTCTATACATATAGATCTAAGAATGTTAAATCCTGAATGTTGGAAGGGAGGCAGCCATTCATCAGTCTGTGGGAAATATTTTGGACCCAGAAACAGAAAAGGAGGCCCTAATGTGGGAGCACATGGCTCTTGAGGCTGTTTGTATTGGGCCAGGGCCCATCCATATCCACCAGAAGTCTTAGTAGGAATTCAGCATTTAAAATTGTTTTCCAAGGATAACATGAAACAGCTAGAGTGTTTTACTTAGAGCAATTATATGATGATTTGAATTATGTTTTCAAAAATCACATTGGCATCTATAGAAGGTTAATGTAGGAAGTTGTTGGAAGATTAAGAAGTGTAAGCATTTCTGAAACATAAGAATATGAAGTACCACTATAAGAAGTTACTCTTGGGGGACATGTACAAACAATTGAATAAGGCAAGAAATGTTAAGGACCAAATAAGTGCTCTATTTAAAAAAAAAAAATCAAGGAAATTATTAGAAGTAAATACAGAAGAACAATCATGTTGGAAAATTTTCTTTCCCTTAATATTTAAGAAATGCTAAAAACAATTAAAGTAGGAATAACCATTTTGAATAAATAACTGGATCATTTTATTTTTTAAATGACACGTATACTTTTATATACCCTTGGGACACTGAAAACTTTGAATGGTAGAAGTAGAGAAAGGAAGTGAGTTTAGTTCTCCATTATAGAAAATAAAAGGGTATATTCTCTCATGATAAGTGAGAGGTATTAATCTTCTTTTAATACCAGAGGACATTTCAGGGAGCTCTAATTGCCAATACGTACACTTTGTGTTGGATGACTTAATGAAAGGCAGTTACTCATTAAGTCTCATTTATCTGGCATGGTGAAGGACACAATCATTTCAGAAGAAAATGTTTGCTTTGGGGAAAAAAGACTGATCTTGGACTAGTGCAGTAGTAAATAAATTTGATGTGATGTTATTAATGTTATACTTAATCTGTTTAGTCTTTGGATGGAAAGGCAATTAAGGTAGAGCAAGCCAACAAACGATCTTTGGAAAGCGGTGGTACACAGAGACCACAACCTCCTGCAAGAAACAGGGGCCATCTGAGAAATCCGAGACATGGAAGAGGAAGAAATCGAAGAGGAGGAAATAGAAGAGGTGGAAATGGAAGAGGAGGAAGTGGGAGCGCAAGAGAGCATCCCTCACCTGGAGGACACCTGGGTAATGTTTTGAAATACAAGGCTGCAACCAGAGGACCGAAAAATAGTAGGTTTAACTGTATAGAAACCTCTCAGTTTTTATTCCATCCTTTATGAGCAAAGTAGTGTGTAAGAACTATCAGATGATGACTCACATTGATAGTCAGAAGTATTTCTAAGTGGTGAAGAATTATTGTAGTTATAAAATGACTTAACTAGGTAATGTGCAAAACGTTAATCACCTTACAGGGGAATAGCATAAATTTTAAACTAAATTCAGTCTCTTTTACCATTATTACTAATTGCCTCTTTTCTTCGAGAATTTTTCTACCGAGTTTCCTACTGTTGATCATACATTAGAATTTTTCACTTTAGGACCGATAACTTGATATGAGTTTAAATCAATGATTCATTCATAATCTCTTAAAAATACATTGGTTAATTTTATTCTGAGAGTAGCCTTATTGCATCATAAAAATACTAGAGAATCTTGAAAACTCCACAACAGAAAATAAAAGTCACTCAGAATATCCACAATTCAGGGCGAAACACTTCATATTTTAGGTTTCACCTTGCAGTATTTGTCTTAAGTATATGTGTTCAGACATCTAAGCAAATCTCCATTGTCATTTTGATATGAGGCTTTTCTACCTGGGTCTGTGGTTTGCATTTGGGAAAATACCTTAGGGAAATAAATAGAGCTTTAGATTCTAAAAGGTGTCTTTGACCCAGGAAAAGAGTAAAAAACTCTGCTTCAGAAATATGTATGTTTTCTTTGTGTGTGTATTAGAGGAGGAAGTCGTTGAAAATGCCTTTTTTTGGATTTTTTTCAGAGAAGTTTTCTACTTAGTAAGAAAAGGAGGAAAAGCACTTTGCATTTCAAAAACTTCCATATATTTAACAACCTCTGCTTCATCTATTAACCAGAACCAGTCTTCAGAAATAAAACGTTTAGTTTCTTTTTGTGCTAATTCCATGTGTGAATTTTAGGAAATGTTTTTTGAAAGTTCAGTTAGAGGGTGTGCCCATTTTAAGATAACACAGTTTTGTTCTTTTCCCACTATCTTGAGCTTGAGAAAAGTTGACCAGTTCATATTCTGCCATGTGTAAGAGTACTCATTTTTTCTTGCCTGTGGCACTACCGGGGAATTGGAATACATCTAAACACCTTTCTGGTTCGAAAGGTAACACATCAATTTTCAGTATTTAGTGTGCATTTCTTAAATACTATTAAAATTGAACAGAACATAGCCCTTTTGACTGAGAAATGAACATTAAGAGTTGATCTGTGAATAACACAGGCCTGAACTGTTGATCAACTTACAAGCAGATTTTGTTTTTCAATAAATACATATAAGATCACTACGTGATCCAAGGTTGGTTGAATCCATGGATGCAGAACTAGGGATACTGGACCAAGTGTAAAGTTATAAGCAGATATTCTCCAGCAAAGGGAGTTATTTGTATGTATGTACTTAACTTTTAGGTAATGCATTTTTTATTCATCCTTTTTATTTTTAATGCTTTGATTTATACCTAGGATGTTGTGTTTTTCAAAAGCTTCCTTGACACCAGAATTATATAACTAATAACTTACCATCTTCCTCCTAAAATGATGAAAAATTCAGTTTTACATTTAATTTATCCAGGTTTTTCTGTACTCTCTCTCTTCTCCCCAGAGCACTTTCATACCAGTGGTTCTTCAGTTTTTTTCCTAGATTTTCCAAACTGACTTTTACGGTAAGTCTTTGAACTCTACTGACTTCTGTGTCATATGAGGAAACAATCATATTGGTTTAGACAGATAGGAAAGCTGAAGACTGGAGTAATGGTTTAGTGAAAATTTATAACAATAAGTGAAACTTGCCCAATGAAAAAATGTTGATTCTGCTTAACTAAAAAGATTTCATTTAAACACAGGTCTTGGTGGACACACTCCTAGTCCCAACGCGAGTTCTTCCCGGGGAGCCTTTCCAGTTAAAAGAGGACCATGTTCCAGAAGTGGAGGTCCTCCTCCTAAGAGATGTTGCCAAGGGCGAAGCAGTAGGGGGGTGGGAAGACAAGGTAAATGCTATATAATGCAGAGACAGTTGTTTCTAATTAATGAAAGGGAGCTATTTTAAACAGAATGTTTAAGCAAAATGGAAAGTGAGAAGTATATGGACATGTTAACCAATCACTAATTTATTGATTGATTTGTGGTTGGGAAATAACTTGTCAGTTTTTGATTATAGATGTAGTAGGTGATTAGCACTGCAGTGGGGAAAACATTGCTTGTAAGTCCATGTTGGCTATAGAATTCCTCTTAATTTAAGTTGCTGCTAACACTTTTTGGTTAGTAGGCTTCTTTATCACATAGTTTCAATATCAGAATTTTCATGAAAACTATGTCCTGTGAGAGAACGTTCTGGTCTGTAGACTAGTTTAGCTATGTATATTGGCTAGCTGGTTTTATTAATTATTATAAACAATAATTGAAACTTGCCATATGAACTGTAGTTTGTGCTCTTAACTTTTCTAGCACTGTTTTCTGATCCGTAATATGGTAGAGACTTGAAACAGCCATTATCAAATTGCCCTTTTACGTGTAGAATATGAATGAAGCCAAATGTAGCACGATATTGACTTCAAAACACAACAGAAGCTAAGAAGCCTACCCTTTCCATTAGTAGATGGTTAGCCTAGTGAACAAACAAGAGAAGAGAACAAACAAGGTCCTAGTGACCTCCAGGAATGAGGAATAAGAATTAACACAGGAAGAGAACGTTATTTATGGGAGATAGTTTCATATTTTGGGAGCGGTACAGTGTTTTTCAAATGAGCCCTTTATTGCTAATAAACAAGAGAAGTCACTATTGCTATCCTCATACAAGGTCCATAATTAAGGTTGTACACTTAAAGGAGAGAGCCGACCACTTGGTGGTTGAATATGTGACAGTAGTTACCAAAAATCAATGTTTTGCTCAAAGTCTGAGAAGTGTTCCCTACTGCTGGTAATCTAAAGGTTATGCCAACTGTATGGGGAACGGGAGATGTCAGAAAATACAATGTTCAGTGGTACCATTGAAAGGGAAACGAAAATGTGCGTAAATGGAATTTTAGAAGGGGTAGTTTTTTTAAATGATTTTGGAGAGTGGAAGGCTATCAGACTTTGGGATTTTTCTTTGAAACATTACTGTCAATTCTGAGATACTTACATAAGCATTTTTAAATTAAAGGTTCAGGATCACATGGAAGAGAAAATTGTGGAGGTCCTCCTCGTAGAGAGCCAGTCTCTTTTCGGAGAGTTGGCTATATGTCACAGAGATGGTGGTTATGCTACTAAAGATAGGTAATAGGAAGCACAGTATATGAATTAAGTCATGGTTCGTTTTGTTGTTCTTGTTGAAATTTACCTAACACAAAATTGAACATTTAAAAGTGAACAGTTCAGTAACATTTAGCACACTTAACAGTGTTATGCAACCACCAGCTCTGTTCAGTTCCAAAACATTTCATTACCCCAGAATAACATTAATCAGCAGTCACACCCAATTTCTCCCCCCTTGTCCCCGGTAGGTACCCACCTGTGTCCTTATCTATGAATTTATCTACACCTGAATATATCATACTAATGGAAGCACACAATATGTGACCTTTATTATCCAGCTTTCCCTTAGCATAAATATTTTCAAGGATCATTCATGCTGTAGCGTGAATCAGTACTTCAGACCTTCTTTTTTTTGGCTGACTAAATATTCCATTATATGTGTGGTTAACATGGTTTGTTTATCCATCTGTGTGAGTTATTCCCATCATGGTGCTGTCATGAATACTCCTGTACAAGCATTTGGGTACCTGTTTTCAATTCTTTTTGAGTGTATGTATACTTAAGGAGTGGAATTCCTGGGACATAGAGGAATTCTTTACATTTTTTAAGAAACTGCTAATCTTTGCCACAGAGCCTGTACTATTTTACATTTCTGCCACGCACATATACTTGGTTTGTTTCTCTGCATCTGCACCAACACTTGATATATTCTGTCTGTCTATTTTTCATTATAGCCAGTGTGATACGTGCAAAGTAGATATTTCATTTGGGGTTTGAATTTCATTTCCCTAATAAATATGTTGAGCAGGTTTTCATGTCCTTGTTGCTCATTGTATATCTCCTTTAAACAAAAGTATATTCAAGTCCTTTGCCCATTTAACAGTTTTTGTCTTTTTGCTGTCTTGAGTTCTTAAATATTCTGGATATGATAAGTTGCATTTAAAATTGTAGCTGCTTTATTTCAGTTATTCAAGGAGAGATTATCCACACTCCTGAGCCAGCAAGGATTATACTCCACCACGTAGACGCTATGCACACAGTTATTACGGACATTCAAATTCTCGGAATGATCATCCCTCTAGAGGACATAGGTAATATAAAATGTTGTGTTTATATCAAATAAAAACCTTCGTTTCAATTATGTTATTGTGACACATAATTTAAATTGATGACATAATTTATGACATTCTTTTCAATTCAGTGACCGTGATGGCTATGGTGGAAATCGTGATAGAGATTATTCTGAATATTGAAGTGGAAGCTTTTACAGGGATTCATATGGGAGTTACGGTAAGAGTCCAGTTACAACTTGTAAATCATAGAATTAGACTTAACCAGATCGTTGTTTACTCTACTTTTACTTCAGTTCCTCAAAGGTAAAAGTATGTTTAGCATGTCCTTTTAGATAAGTTAAAGACCTTTGAATGGTTTTGTTAATAGCTCACTTAAAATAAAAGGCTATGAAGGGTAAATGGGCAGTCTCATCTTTTTTTCTCATTACAGAAAACCAATTTTAACATTATTATGATTTTTTATTTTTATTTTGTGTGCGGGACACGGGCCTCTCACCATCGTGGCCCCTCCCGTTGCGGAGCACAGGCTCCTGACGCGGAGTCCCAGAGGCCATGCATGGCCCACGGTCCCAACCGCTCCCCGGCACGTGGGATCCTCCTGGACCGGGGCACGAACCCGTGTCCCCTGCATCGGCAGTCGGACTGTCAACCACTGCGCCACCAGGGAAGCCCCACTGAATCTTGTTAAAAGTTGCCACTCGACTGATTATTTAAAAATGCTAAAATAGGGGCTTTTACTTTCAAAGAAACTACTTAGGCTGAAAAATATTGCTCGCTCTTTTAAAGAAATGTAGAAGCCCTTCACCGTTGCTACCTAGTTTATATTTTCATAGCAGAGAGAGCTGAAGCTTATCTTTTCAAATATTTAGCACTGTAAGTCATGTTATATGATCCCAGAAAAATTTGTAATGTTTAGCGTTTGTTTATCAATCAGTAACTTCCCATGTGACTCCCGTGGTGCACCAGCAGCACGAAGGGCCCCTGTGACTTACGGTGGAAGCAGTCGCTGTGATAGCAATATGAGAGATGGATATGGAGGAGGTCCGGAAGGTTACTCCAGCAGGCAAAGTAATACTTATTCAAGGGGTCGAAAGCGTAGAAGACAGGAACAATGAGGGTTTCCACCCTCTGTGAATAGGGAGTACCTTGCTCCCCGTGACTCATACAGTAGCTCAGTTTGTGGGGCTTCCAGACGAGGTTATGCGGGAAGCCAATCTGAAAGAGAGGGCCGAAGCAGATATTAAAAATTAACACTGAGTCATGCACCAAATGTTCGTTACAAAGGAAAAGTTTAAGTTGTTTTCCTTAATTGATGCTTGAACACTACTAAAAGAAAAATGTTGGTTTGGGGGGAAGAGGCATATATTAACTTTTCCTCTAGGAATTTTCAGACAAAGGGGAAACATGGAATTATTCAGAGGACTTTCATGTTGTTAATGTTAATTGAAAAGTAGAAGTCGTGTTTCAAATGTTCAAAATTTTCAGAGTAAAAAAATTTCGTGAAATATGTTTTGTTGATGATACTGCTGAGTTAAACAAGCATAAAACTTTTGTTTGGAGGGTGAATTGTGCTGTTTGCCTAAACTTTTCCTTTGTACGTGAATGTATTCAAAATTAAGCAATGTGTTATTTCTCCATCGCAAGCTGTGACTGTTTTCCAGTTAGGCTAAAGAAATTACATGTTCCTTTTTGAAAGCTTGTAAACATGTAAAAGGTTTGAGAAGTCTCCAAAAAGGCTGAGAAACAATGCTTGCATTATTAGTGAAAGTCGATGTGTCTTTATCCCTTTAAAGCCATAGTATAGATGAAAGGAAAATTGAGACAGGTGACTGTAAAGAGTTTAAGAAATCTTGAGGTTAAGTATCTATTTTCTGATCCATATTCAAGTGGCAGATGACCAACGTGGGAATAATGGTTATAAAACCAATTTTCCACTCAATGTAAATGGAACCAGTTAACTTTTCTGAGTATATATATCTTAGTGAAAGTTAGTACCCCTAGATTTTAAGACATTGGGAAACGTTTTAAGTAATACTGATTTTAACTTTATGTTGGTGTGCTTGATGTAACACAAAGGGTTTCGTAATATACTCATAAGTATAGAGTTATCTGGAGGGTTAAGGGTTTTTTGTCAGTGACTTCAGGTGACATTTAATGAGTAATGCTTACAATTTGGGAAGAAGCTGGAGTGTAAAAACTTTAAGCCAAATTGGAATCTGCAAAACTAGTACAGAAATCTGCAATTTCCTTTTAAAGGAACAGCAAAAATGAAGTTCAGGGGAAGGAGAGTATTATTTGAGCCAAACTGAGGATTATAACTCAGGAGACAGACTCAGAAAGTTCTGAGGACTGTTCTACCTGTTAGAAGTCAAAGGCATGGTTACATTCATTTTGAAGAGAAAGGACAGTATATCACATCAAAGTGACATACAGATATTTTACATGAAGATCAGCAGGGATACGTAGTCTGGGTAAGTAGGTACAAAGTGAGCAGCAAGTCAACATGATCCCAGTACAGAGCTGGGAAAGAACAGTATTCTTTTTAAGAAGTTACAGCCTAAGTGTCAGAGGAAGGTAAAATAATTGACCTTTATGATCAGGAAGGCAATCTTGTCTTTGAGGAACTCTGGTTAATGTGTAATGCAGATATTAGGGAGGGAGGGAGGATGTCTCAATGACCACAGAATTTTATGTTTAATTTTTCTTGGCTGGCCTTAAAGTACTGTATTTCATAAAATCCTACGGGGCATGAAAGGTTTGCTTTTAGTATCTAACATATCAGATTGATGAGTCAAATCCTTAAAAGGAAGGATAAAGCAAACGAAGTTTCGAACCCAAAACTGAACCGTTTACTTTTTCCTGAGTACCTGTTCATGAAAAACCCATAAAACTCTTAAGTGTTTAACAGTTGGGTGATCTTCAAAATACAGGGATACTGTGGGTTTGGTTCCAGAACAGTAAAGCAAGTCATGGTTTTTCTCAATTTCACGGCTTCTTATGTAACCCAGTCTTTGCTATTAACAGAAAACATGTATTTCTCCACTAGTTTTTAAGAGAAATGTGTTTGTTCGTTTGTTCCTCGTGTGTAAAAATACTCATTGTGTTCCCAGTGAATTGAAGCTTCTTGCTCTTCATGCCAAGAGTTGGGCATGAGACAGGCGGTTAAGCAAGTAAAGTGAGGATTTATTTAAGCAAGAATATGCCCTCAGGGAGAGCAGGCAGTTAGGTGAGGAGCTGCTGCCCTGGGTTCCATTGGCAAGCCAGTTATGAGGGGCATACAAAGGAAGGGGTGGCATACTCTTTGGGGAAGCAGGAGTTTGGGGGTCAAATTCCCTGTTTCTTTGCAGCTCCAGAAGGGATTTTTGTCCTTATTTAGCTTAATCAGAAGTGTCATGGCCTCACTGCACGGTGTGTGCTGCTTGTCTGCAAGGCTAATTTTATTGTAAGGAGAGCATAATGAGCAACAGGTTACATTTGGAAGTAGGAGATTCCTGTCTTTCCTCATCTCTCTTTGTCTGCCTTCAGGACACTTACCACCGAAAATGTGCAGTTTCCTGTCAGTCTGGAGGTTCCTGTTTTTCTTTGTCGGCCCATGGACCTCTGCTCTTTACCAGGTGCTTGATTTCCTGCCACCTGGCCCCTCTTCCATTACTCTGCTCATATCTAGCTACTCGCCTGCTGTAGCAATTACAGTCATCTTAACCTCACAGTCCTTTAATTGCATTGCAGTCACTGAAAAACATGCTTAACATCCAGATTGAATTTTGTTCATGAATGAGTGATATCCAAACCTCTCTAAGAGGATTTTCTCAGACACCATCTGAGATTTAATATCAATTGTTTTTCCTCTCGTGTTTCTTTCCTGTCAGGCAGAGGATTAAAATATTAAACAATCATTATTGAAATACTAACAATTCTTTGATTTCCTACTATATACTGAACTTGTCCCTTCCAGTAGACTTGCTTGGAAGCTGCCGGTTGGCCTACATATTAGGTAGAAACCATAAAACCCCTGAATTAGGGAACAGTTATAACTTTGCCTGATTTAAAGATCAGCTTTTGTATAATGCATACAGCTGTTTTCTATCTAGACTATGGAAAGTGTCCCAAGAAATACTAACTGATCACCATCAACTGATCAACTGGTGTTTACATGAACACATTTCATTGCATAGTTTTCTCAAGTGCTCAATAATGGTTAATATACGATTAAGACACTACCAATGCAAAGCATTAACACCACAGATCTGGGCTTCCCTAGTGGCCCAGTGGTTGAGAGTCCGGCTGCCGATGCAGGGGACACAGGTTCGTGCCCCGGTCCGGGAGGATCCCACATGCCGCGGAGCGGTTGGGCCCGTGAGCCATGGCCGCTGAGACTGGCTTCTGGAGCCTGTGCTTTGCAATGGGAGGGGCCACAACGGTGAGAGGCCGGCATACCGCAAAAGAAAAAACCAAAAACCAAAACAGTTTCATGATTTGGACCAGTCTCTAAAAAAGGCAGGATTACAAATTAACCTCAGGCTCCCACTTAATATAAAAGTAATGACAATATTTTCACACTTTTGTTTTGAACCCTGAATTATGTTTTCGGCGTTGTGCTCAATGTGCTCAGTACATCATTTAACCTCACAATAACCCTATCTGATAATTCTTTATCATCTTGTTTTCGTAGACTGGGTAAATTTAAGAGTTTAGGTAGCTTACCCAGTTTCATATAACTACTAAATTTTGAAGTTTAGATTATTTTCTGTCTGCCTGACTTCGTATCATATTAAATCACTATACGCATTATATCTTCTAGACATTCATATTTCTGTTTCAGATTATTCTAACAGTTCCACTAAAAAAATTAAGTAAGTAGCCTATCTGCATAGCAAGCAAAATGCTTCATGATCTGGTCCTCCCCATTTTACATCTATCAAGAAATCCCTGAACTCTCCCTACTGATTACCTGGAGCTTCACGTTATTAGCCCAAAATGCGTTTTCCTTTTTTTTTTTTTTACGGTACGCGGGCATCTCACCGTTGTGGCCTCTCCCGTTGTGGAGCACAAGCTTCAGACGAGCAGGCTCAGCGGCCATGGCTCAGGGGCCCAGCAGCTCAGGGGCATGTGGGATCCTCCCGGACCGGGGCACGAACCCGCATCCCCTGCATGGGCAGGCGGACTCTCAACCACTGCGCCACCTGGGAAGCCCTTCTCCTTTATATTGATTAAATTAAAGCAACTGGGAAAAGTATGCAGTAAAAAGTAGAGAACACATTCTGCTGTTGCAGTTTTCTTTAGAGTTTCTCCCGCGAGTTCTCCCGCGAGTTTCTCTGTTCACCCCTCCCCTACCTCCACATCTTCCATCTTCCCTACCTCCCCTGCGGCTCATCCCTTCCCCCACCTACCGCTACATCTGGTTCCTTAGCCTCTTTCTAGAAGTAGAGCGCTTGCTCTCGAGCCTTAGTTTAGTTAACGGTCGTCTGAAGAGACGCGGAAGGAGGACTTCTGAAGAGGAGGACAAAATAAGGTAAGAAATTCGGCATTTTAGGGAGGAGAGAATAATTTATACCTCAGGAGAAAGAGTTGAGACCTATATGTTCTCCTGTTACCAGAGAAAGCATGGTAATTCAGATTTTGATTTTTCTCTCAGGCTTTTTCTGTAAGAGATAAGAGCCGAGTAAGTGGTGTTTGTATAACTATGTCTGAATAGACAGTGTCTCGGGAAGTCTATCAGTTGTTCTTGAACAGTACGTTTACTGTTTGTTCTCCTGGAGAATCAGTTGCCAAGGCAGCGATGAAAAGCCAGTGAAGTTCCTGGAGTTGGTCCTTGAATTGCGAAGTTGGGGGTGGGGGTGGAGCTAGGTTTGAAATGCTGCGGGAGGGAATATTGAGTAGATAACTTAAGTGTGATTAGCGGCGTACCCTCTTTGCTGTTTACTCTCACATGCGGGTAGTGGAGCGTATGCCGGGCGCCAGTTTGTTCCGCTTGCACTTTTGTTTTTTGCGGTATGCGGGCCTCTCACTGCTGTGGCCCCTCCCACCGCGGAGCACGGGCTCGGTACCCAGAGGCTCCAGACGCGCAGGCCCAGCGGCCATGGCTCACGGGCCCAGCCGCTCTGGGGCTGGTGGGCTCCTCCCGGAGCGGTGCCGAACCCGTGTCCCCTGGGTAGGCAGGCGGACTGTCAACCACTGCGCCACCAGGGAGACCCTCTCGTGCAGTTTTTCTTTTTTCTTTTTTGTTTCCTCGGGGTTTCTTTGTGAAAGCAGAGGTACTGAGCAATACAAGCAAGATAGCTATTTTAACTTAAATGATTTAAAACTTGTAATTTTAGTTATCAAATGTCAAAATGTTGATTCACTTGACAAAAAGCGTCTGATTTAATTTGGCATATAAAGAATGGTACTCTCTTTTGACCAGTGTTTCTTAAAGTCTCTCGATCTAAGTAAACACAGTTTACATTTTCCTCAATAAAGGAAGTAACTCCCTCCTTTGCTTTTATGACTTACCACTTTTAAAGTTTGTGGGAAAACATTATTTTAAACATTATTTGATGCATAGACAAGAAAAATGTGAGTAGATGTGAAAAATTTAAAAATATGTTTAAGGTATATTCTGCACAGTTCATAAAACATATTAACTGTTAGATGTGTAGAATCCAGGACCATTTATTATTGCTTATTTTTTTGTTGTGTTTTGGAAAAGAAGCCTTGAACCCTGCAGGTAAACTAATTTACAGTTGCCTTCTAATCTAGTTTTTACATACAGGTTTTTGTAAGATATCTATAAAGAATGGAGCATTTGTTACGCCAGTGCTTGTTTTGCTTTGTGTTACAAGTTTCCTCTCTTTTAAGTAAGAAACGGCAAATATTTTCACTGATATAGGGTACTTCAGTTGAGTTATAAACAGGTGTAATAGTTTTTGCTTATAATTTACTTTTTGCTATATGTATAAAGATATATTTTTAATTACTTACAGAAAAATGGCGGAAGCAGACCAGGCTGGGAAACTGTTCATAGGAGGCCTCCATGCTGACACCAATGAAAATTCTCTTGAAGTGGTATTTGGGAAATATGGTCACATTATGGAAGGTAATTTTTAGAACCTATATATATACATACACACACACACACACACACACACACACACACACACACACACACACACACATATATATGTTCGAAGCAAATGTGTATTAAACATACACCATTGAACAGCTAAGTTAAAGTGCTTTTTCTATTTGTAACACACGAGCAGTTTTTTTTAAAGTTTCTGTTTTTTATTAGGAAAGCACTGGGCAATGAGGGAAATTGTACAACTTAGGGGCTCCTACTACTGAGAAGGGAAAAAAGCAGCGTTTCTTTCTTCACCCCAGCCACGCTTTGCAGCATGCTGGGTTTTACTTACCTGACCAGGGATCAAGCCCACGCACAGTGGCATGCGGCATGTGGATCTTAGTTGCCTGACGAGGGATCAGACCCGTGTCCCCTTCATTGGGAACGTGGAGTCTTATCCACTGGACCACCAGGGAAGTCCCAGGGCTTTTTAAACATACTGGGGTCATAGGACATGAAATGGGATGAGATATGCTAGCTGTAGAATGGTTGAAATTACTGACTCTCTTTTTAAACTACTAGAAATGATATAAAATGGAAAGGGTTTTTTTGCTTTATTTGTTTTTGGTGTTTGTTTTGTTTTTAAGTAACTTCCGGGAGGCTGTTACTGCACTGTGTCCATAACATGAAATTAAGGAGGCCTTATGAGAAAGTGTCAAAGGATGGATTATTTTGAAAATATGAAACGTTCAATTTTATGTGCAATTTAAATTAAAAATATTTATGTATATTACAGTTATGTTGATGAAGGATCAGAAAAAAAAACAAGTCTAGAGGCTTTGCTTTTATTACTTTTGAGAATCCTGCAGATGCAAAGGATGCTGTCCAAGATATGAATGGAAAAGTAAGAGACTTTAATAATATTTTGTGTTCTCCATTTATTACTATTTCAAGATTTTTTTTTCTAATTTTTTAAAGTAACATGATGCCATATAAGCCTTCACTCTCCATTTTGTCACGTACGTATTGGATTGTCCGGTTGGAAGGAGATTGACATTAACGTGACCGTTAACAATATATTTTAAACCTGTTTTAGCATTCAAATGTAAAAGTAAATGAGTTTTAGCCTGTAGAGCTCTCCCCAATATCCCGTACTGTCATTTTGAAGTCTCGACTTTTTTGTACTTCAGAGTCACTCTTCCTTGTGTCATTGTTACAAATAATCATTTGTCCCTTACAACTGTACTTTTAATTGCATCTTTGCTCAAAGAATTCTTTTATATTGTAGGTAATATTTTTCCCATTTTATGTGGCAGGTACTATCTTTTTATATTCATCATCCTGTGAATTGTTCATTGTTAAAAGTACTTCCAGTGCATCTCAGTTCTCATAGTGTGGAACACATACATTAATTCCCTTTGTCCTATAGCTTGGATTCTGGTATGCTGCAGGCACTTGGCACATGTTGACCCTTTTACTTTACTTTCATATTTTAAGGTATGGTAGTACCTAAAAGTTGATCTTGACTCATGATTTTATTTTGGGTGCAGAGGTAAATTTGTGTCATGAAGGATAGTAGACCCCCATTATTTGTTTGTTTTCAAGCACAAGAACGTGTAGTCCGTGTAGACATTATTCTTCAATTCTTTATTCAACAGATATTTTATTGCCAGGCATTGCTTTAGCAATAGATTAATGGTTGTGGGTACTACAAAATGCCTATTTTCTTGGACACTTGTGTTCTAGGGTGAAAGATGAGAAACGTACAAGTAAAAATAAATACAATTTCATATGAAAAATATTAAGGAAAATAAAGTAGGTAATTTCATTAGAGCTTAAGGGGAGTGGTTTTCTATACATATAGATCTAAGAATGTTAAATCCTGAATGTTGGAAGGGAGGCAGCCATTCATCAGTCTGTGGGAAATATTTTGGACCCAGAAACAGAAAAGGAGGCCCTAATGTGGGAGCACATGGCTCTTGAGGCTGTTTGTATTGGGCCAGGGCCCATCCATATCCACCAGAAGTCTTAGTAGGAATTCAGCATTTAAAATTGTTTTCCAAGGATAACATGAAACAGCTAGAGTGTTTTACTTAGAGCAATTATATGATGATTTGAATTATGTTTTCAAAAATCACATTGGCATCTATAGAAGGTTAATGTAGGAAGTTGTTGGAAGATTAAGAAGTGTAAGCATTTCTGAAACATAAGAATATGAAGTACCACTATAAGAAGTTACTCTTGGGGGACATGTACAAACAATTGAATAAGGCAAGAAATGTTAAGGACCAAATAAGTGCTCTATTTAAAAAAAAAAAATCAAGGAAATTATTAGAAGTAAATACAGAAGAACAATCATGTTGGAAAATTTTCTTTCCCTTAATATTTAAGAAATGCTAAAAACAATTAAAGTAGGAATAACCATTTTGAATAAATAACTGGATCATTTTATTTTTTAAATGACACGTATACTTTTATATACCCTTGGGACACTGAAAACTTTGAATGGTAGAAGTAGAGAAAGGAAGTGAGTTTAGTTCTCCATTATAGAAAATAAAAGGGTATATTCTCTCATGATAAGTGAGAGGTATTAATCTTCTTTTAATACCAGAGGACATTTCAGGGAGCTCTAATTGCCAATACGTACACTTTGTGTTGGATGACTTAATGAAAGGCAGTTACTCATTAAGTCTCATTTATCTGGCATGGTGAAGGACACAATCATTTCAGAAGAAAATGTTTGCTTTGGGGAAAAAAGACTGATCTTGGACTAGTGCAGTGGTAAATAAATTTGATGTGATGTTATTAATGTTATACTTAATCTGTTTAGTCTTTGGATGGAAAGGCAATTAAGGTAGAGCAAGCCAACAAACGATCTTTGGAAAGCGGTGGTACACAGAGACCACAACCTCCTGCAAGAAACAGGGGCCATCTGAGAAATCCGAGACATGGAAGAGGAAGAAATCGAAGAGGAGGAAATAGAAGAGGTGGAAATGGAAGAGGAGGAAGTGGGAGCGCAAGAGAGCATCCCTCACCTGGAGGACACCTGGGTAATGTTTTGAAATACAAGGCTGCAACCAGAGGACCGAAAAATAGTAGGTTTAACTGTATAGAAACCTCTCAGTTTTTATTCCATCCTTTATGAGCAAAGTAGTGTGTAAGAACTATCAGATGATGACTCACATTGATAGTCAGAAGTATTTCTAAGTGGTGAAGAATTATTGTAGTTATAAAATGACTTAACTAGGTAATGTGCAAAACGTTAATCACCTTACAGGGGAATAGCATAAATTTTAAACTAAATTCAGTCTCTTTTACCATTATTACTAATTGCCTCTTTTCTTCGAGAATTTTTCTACCGAGTTTCCTACTGTTGATCATACATTAGAATTTTTCACTTTAGGACCGATAACTTGATATGAGTTTAAATCAATGATTCATTCATAATCTCTTAAAAATACATTGGTTAATTTTATTCTGAGAGTAGCCTTATTGCATCATAAAAATACTAGAGAATCTTGAAAACTCCACAACAGAAAATAAAAGTCACTCAGAATATCCACAATTCAGGGCGAAACACTTCATATTTTAGGTTTCACCTTGCAGTATTTGTCTTAAGTATATGTGTTCAGACATCTAAGCAAATCTCCATTGTCATTTTGATATGAGGCTTTTCTACCTGGGTCTGTGGTTTGCATTTGGGAAAATACCTTAGGGAAATAAATAGAGCTTTAGATTCTAAAAGGTGTCTTTGACCCAGGAAAAGAGTAAAAAACTCTGCTTCAGAAATATGTATGTTTTCTTTGTGTGTGTATTAGAGGAGGAAGTCGTTGAAAATGCCTTTTTTTGGATTTTTTTCAGAGAAGTTTTCTACTTAGTAAGAAAAGGAGGAAAAGCACTTTGCATTTCAAAAACTTCCATATATTTAACAACCTCTGCTTCATCTATTAACCAGAACCAGTCTTCAGAAATAAAACGTTTAGTTTCTTTTTGTGCTAATTCCATGTGTGAATTTTAGGAAATGTTTTTTGAAAGTTCAGTTAGAGGGTGTGCCCATTTTAAGATAACACAGTTTTGTTCTTTTCCCACTATCTTGAGCTTGAGAAAAGTTGACCAGTTCATATTCTGCCATGTGTAAGAGTACTCATTTTTTCTTGCCTGTGGCACTACCGGGGAATTGGAATACATCTAAACACCTTTCTGGTTCGAAAGGTAACACATCAATTTTCAGTATTTAGTGTGCATTTCTTAAATACTATTAAAATTGAACAGAACATAGCCCTTTTGACTGAGAAATGAACATTAAGAGTTGATCTGTGAATAACACAGGCCTGAACTGTTGATCAACTTACAAGCAGATTTTGTTTTTCAATAAATACATATAAGATCACTACGTGATCCAAGGTTGGTTGAATCCATGGATGCAGAACTAGGGATACTGGACCAAGTGTAAAGTTATAAGCAGATATTCTCCAGCAAAGGGAGTTATTTGTATGTATGTACTTAACTTTTAGGTAATGCATTTTTTATTCATCCTTTTTATTTTTAATGCTTTGATTTATACCTAGGATGTTGTGTTTTTCAAAAGCTTCCTTGACACCAGAATTATATAACTAATAACTTACCATCTTCCTCCTAAAATGATGAAAAATTCAGTTTTACATTTAATTTATCCAGGTTTTTCTGTACTCTCTCTCTTCTCCCCAGAGCACTTTCATACCAGTGGTTCTTCAGTTTTTTTCCTAGATTTTCCAAACTGACTTTTACGGTAAGTCTTTGAACTCTACTGACTTCTGTGTCATATGAGGAAACAATCATATTGGTTTAGACAGATAGGAAAGCTGAAGACTGGAGTAATGGTTTAGTGAAAATTTATAACAATAAGTGAAACTTGCCCAATGAAAAAATGTTGATTCTGCTTAACTAAAAAGATTTCATTTAAACACAGGTCTTGGTGGACACACTCCTAGTCCCAACGCGAGTTCTTCCCGGGGAGCCTTTCCAGTTAAAAGAGGACCATGTTCCAGAAGTGGAGGTCCTCCTCCTAAGAGATGTTGCCAAGGGCGAAGCAGTAGGGGGGTGGGAAGACAAGGTAAATGCTATATAATGCAGAGACAGTTGTTTCTAATTAATGAAAGGGAGCTATTTTAAACAGAATGTTTAAGCAAAATGGAAAGTGAGAAGTATATGGACATGTTAACCAATCACTAATTTATTGATTGATTTGTGGTTGGGAAATAACTTGTCAGTTTTTGATTATAGATGTAGTAGGTGATTAGCACTGCAGTGGGGAAAACATTGCTTGTAAGTCCATGTTGGCTATAGAATTCCTCTTAATTTAAGTTGCTGCTAACACTTTTTGGTTAGTAGGCTTCTTTATCACATAGTTTCAATATCAGAATTTTCATGAAAACTATGTCCTGTGAGAGAACGTTCTGGTCTGTAGACTAGTTTAGCTATGTATATTGGCTAGCTGGTTTTATTAATTATTATAAACAATAATTGAAACTTGCCATATGAACTGTAGTTTGTGCTCTTAACTTTTCTAGCACTGTTTTCTGATCCGTAATATGGTAGAGACTTGAAACAGCCATTATCAAATTGCCCTTTTACGTGTAGAATATGAATGAAGCCAAATGTAGCACGATATTGACTTCAAAACACAACAGAAGCTAAGAAGCCTACCCTTTCCATTAGTAGATGGTTAGCCTAGTGAACAAACAAGAGAAGAGAACAAACAAGGTCCTAGTGACCTCCAGGAATGAGGAATAAGAATTAACACAGGAAGAGAACGTTATTTATGGGAGATAGTTTCATATTTTGGGAGCGGTACAGTGTTTTTCAAATGAGCCCTTTATTGCTAATAAACAAGAGAAGTCACTATTGCTATCCTCATACAAGGTCCATAATTAAGGTTGTACACTTAAAGGAGAGAGCCGACCACTTGGTGGTTGAATATGTGACAGTAGTTACCAAAAATCAATGTTTTGCTCAAAGTCTGAGAAGTGTTCCCTACTGCTGGTAATCTAAAGGTTATGCCAACTGTATGGGGAACGGGAGATGTCAGAAAATACAATGTTCAGTGGTACCATTGAAAGGGAAACGAAAATGTGCGTAAATGGAATTTTAGAAGGGGTAGTTTTTTTAAATGATTTTGGAGAGTGGAAGGCTATCAGACTTTGGGATTTTTCTTTGAAACATTACTGTCAATTCTGAGATACTTACATAAGCATTTTTAAATTAAAGGTTCAGGATCACATGGAAGAGAAAATTGTGGAGGTCCTCCTCGTAGAGAGCCAGTCTCTTTTCGGAGAGTTGGCTATATGTCACAGAGATGGTGGTTATGCTACTAAAGATAGGTAATAGGAAGCACAGTATATGAATTAAGTCATGGTTCGTTTTGTTGTTCTTGTTGAAATTTACCTAACACAAAATTGAACATTTAAAAGTGAACAGTTCAGTAACATTTAGCACACTTAACAGTGTTATGCAACCACCAGCTCTGTTCAGTTCCAAAACATTTCATTACCCCAGAATAACATTAATCAGCAGTCACACCCAATTTCTCCCCCCTTGTCCCCGGTAGGTACCCACCTGTGTCCTTATCTATGAATTTATCTACACCTGAATATATCATACTAATGGAAGCACACAATATGTGACCTTTATTATCCAGCTTTCCCTTAGCATAAATATTTTCAAGGATCATTCATGCTGTAGCGTGAATCAGTACTTCAGACCTTCTTTTTTTTGGCTGACTAAATATTCCATTATATGTGTGGTTAACATGGTTTGTTTATCCATCTGTGTGAGTTATTCCCATCATGGTGCTGTCATGAATACTCCTGTACAAGCATTTGGGTACCTGTTTTCAATTCTTTTTGAGTGTATGTATACTTAAGGAGTGGAATTCCTGGGACATAGAGGAATTCTTTACATTTTTTAAGAAACTGCTAATCTTTGCCACAGAGCCTGTACTATTTTACATTTCTGCCACGCACATATACTTGGTTTGTTTCTCTGCATCTGCACCAACACTTGATATATTCTGTCTGTCTATTTTTCATTATAGCCAGTGTGATACGTGCAAAGTAGATATTTCATTTGGGGTTTGAATTTCATTTCCCTAATAAATATGTTGAGCAGGTTTTCATGTCCTTGTTGCTCATTGTATATCTCCTTTAAACAAAAGTATATTCAAGTCCTTTGCCCATTTAACAGTTTTTGTCTTTTTGCTGTCTTGAGTTCTTAAATATTCTGGATATGATAAGTTGCATTTAAAATTGTAGCTGCTTTATTTCAGTTATTCAAGGAGAGATTATCCACACTCCTGAGCCAGCAAGGATTATACTCCACCACGTAGACGCTATGCACACAGTTATTACGGACATTCAAATTCTCGGAATGATCATCCCTCTAGAGGACATAGGTAATATAAAATGTTGTGTTTATATCAAATAAAAACCTTCGTTTCAATTATGTTATTGTGACACATAATTTAAATTGATGACATAATTTATGACATTCTTTTAAATTCAGTGACCGTGATGGCTATGGTGGAAATCGTGATAGAGATTATTCTGAATATTGAAGTGGAAGCTTTTACAGGGATTCATATGGGAGTTACGGTAAGAGTCCAGTTACAACTTGTAAATCATAGAATTAGACTTAACCAGATCGTTGTTTACTCTACTTTTACTTCAGTTCCTCAAAGGTAAAAGTATGTTTAGCATGTCCTTTTAGATAAGTTAAAGACCTTTGAATGGTTTTGTTAATAGCTCACTTAAAATAAAAGGCTATGAAGGGTAAATGGGCAGTCTCATCTTTTTTTCTCATTACAGAAAACCAATTTTAACATTATTATGATTTTTTATTTTTATTTTGTGTGCGGGACACGGGCCTCTCACCATCGTGGCCCCTCCCGTTGCGGAGCACAGGCTCCTGACGCGGAGTCCCAGAGGCCATGCATGGCCCACGGTCCCAACCGCTCCCCGGCACGTGGGATCCTCCTGGACCGGGGCACGAACCCGTGTCCCCTGCATCGGCAGTCGGACTGTCAACCACTGCGCCACCAGGGAAGCCCCACTGAATCTTGTTAAAAGTTGCCACTCGACTGATTATTTAAAAATGCTAAAATAGGGGCTTTTACTTTCAAAGAAACTACTTAGGCTGAAAAATATTGCTCGCTCTTTTAAAGAAATGTAGAAGCCCTTCACCGTTGCTACCTAGTTTATATTTTCATAGCAGAGAGAGCTGAAGCTTATCTTTTCAAATATTTAGCACTGTAAGTCATGTTATATGATCCCAGAAAAATTTGTAATGTTTAGCGTTTGTTTATCAATCAGTAACTTCCCATGTGACTCCCGTGGTGCACCAGCAGCACGAAGGGCCCCTGTGACTTACGGTGGAAGCAGTCGCTGTGATAGCAATATGAGAGATGGATATGGAGGAGGTCCGGAAGGTTACTCCAGCAGGCAAAGTAATACTTATTCAAGGGGTCGAAAGCGTAGAAGACAGGAACAATGAGGGTTTCCACCCTCTGTGAATAGGGAGTACCTTGCTCCCCGTGACTCATACAGTAGCTCAGTTTGTGGGGCTTCCAGACGAGGTTATGCGGGAAGCCAATCTGAAAGAGAGGGCCGAAGCAGATATTAAAAATTAACACTCAGTCATGCACCAAATGTTCGTTACAAAGGAAAAGTTTAAGTTGTTTTCCTTAATTGATGCTTGAACACTACTAAAAGAAAAATGTTGGTTTGGGGGGAAGAGGCATATATTAACTTTTCCTCTAGGAATTTTCAGACAAAGGGGAAACATGGAATTATTCAGAGGACTTTCATGTTGTTAATGTTAATTGAAAAGTAGAAGTCGTGTTTCAAATGTTCAAAATTTTCAGAGTAAAAAAATTTCGTGAAATATGTTTTGTTGATGATACTGCTGAGTTAAACAAGCATAAAACTTTTGTTTGGAGGGTGAATTGTGCTGTTTGCCTAAACTTTTCCTTTGTACGTGAATGTATTCAAAATTAAGCAATGTGTTATTTCTCCATCGCAAGCTGTGACTGTTTTCCAGTTAGGCTAAAGAAATTACATGTTCCTTTTTGAAAGCTTGTAAACATGTAAAAGGTTTGAGAAGTCTCCAAAAAGGCTGAGAAACAATGCTTGCATTATTAGTGAAAGTCGATGTGTCTTTATCCCTTTAAAGCCATAGTATAGATGAAAGGAAAATTGAGACAGGTGACTGTAAAGAGTTTAAGAAATCTTGAGGTTAAGTATCTATTTTCTGATCCATATTCAAGTGGCAGATGACCAACGTGGGAATAATGGTTATAAAACCAATTTTCCACTCAATGTAAATGGAACCAGTTAACTTTTCTGAGTATATATATCTTAGTGAAAGTTAGTACCCCTAGATTTTAAGACATTGGGAAACGTTTTAAGTAATACTGATTTTAACTTTATGTTGGTGTGCTTGATGTAACACAAAGGGTTTCGTAATATACTCATAAGTATAGAGTTATCTGGAGGGTTAAGGGTTTTTTGTCAGTGACTTCAGGTGACATTTAATGAGTAATGCTTACAATTTGGGAAGAAGCTGGAGTGTAAAAACTTTAAGCCAAATTGGAATCTGCAAAACTAGTACAGAAATCTGCAATTTCCTTTTAAAGGAACAGCAAAAATGAAGTTCAGGGGAAGGAGAGTATTATTTGAGCCAAACTGAGGATTATAACTCAGGAGACAGACTCAGAAAGTTCTGAGGACTGTTCTACCTGTTAGAAGTCAAAGGCATGGTTACATTCATTTTGAAGAGAAAGGACAGTATATCACATCAAAGTGACATACAGATATTTTACATGAAGATCAGCAGGGATACGTAGTCTGGGTAAGCAGGTACAAAGTGAGCAGCAAGTCAACATGATCCCAGTACAGAGCTGGGAAAGAACAGTATTCTTTTTAAGAAGTTACAGCCTAAGTGTCAGAGGAAGGTAAAATAATTGACCTTTATGATCAGGAAGGCAATCTTGTCTTTGAGGAACTCTGGTTAATGTGTAATGCAGATATTAGGGAGGGAGGGAGGATGTCTCAATGACCACAGAATTTTATGTTTAATTTTTCTTGGCTGGCCTTAAAGTACTGTATTTCATAAAATCCTACGGGGCATGAAAGGTTTGCTTTTAGTATCTAACATATCAGATTGATGAGTCAAATCCTTAAAAGGAAGGATAAAGCAAACGAAGTTTCGAACCCAAAACTGAACCGTTTACTTTTTCCTGAGTACCTGTTCATGAAAAACCCATAAAACTCTTAAGTGTTTAACAGTTGGGTGATCTTCAAAATACAGGGATACTGTGGGTTTGGTTCCAGAACAGTAAAGCAAGTCATGGTTTTTCTCAATTTCACGGCTTCTTATGTAACCCAGTCTTTGCTATTAACAGAAAACATGTATTTCTCCACTAGTTTTTAAGAGAAATGTGTTTGTTCGTTTGTTCCTCGTGTGTAAAAATACTCATTGTGTTCCCAGTGAATTGAAGCTTCTTGCTCTTCATGCCAAGAGTTGGGCATGAGACAGGCGGTTAAGCAAGTAAAGTGAGGATTTATTTAAGCAAGAATATGCCCTCAGGGAGAGCAGGCAGTTAGGTGAGGAGCTGCTGCCCTGGGTTCCATTGGCAAGCCAGTTATGAGGGGCATACAAAGGAAGGGGTGGCATACTCTTTGGGGAAGCAGGAGTTTGGGGGTCAAATTCCCTGTTTCTTTGCAGCTCCAGAAGGGATTTTTGTCCTTATTTAGCTTAATCAGAAGTGTCATGGCCTCACTGCACGGTGTGTGCTGCTTGTCTGCAAGGCTAATTTTATTGTAAGGAGAGCATAATGAGCAACAGGTTACATTTGGAAGTAGGAGATTCCTGTCTTTCCTCATCTCTCTTTGTCTGCCTTCAGGACACTTACCACCGAAAATGTGCAGTTTCCTGTCAGTCTGGAGGTTCCTGTTTTTCTTTGTCGGCCCATGGACCTCTGCTCTTTACCAGGTGCTTGATTTCCTGCCACCTGGCCCCTCTTCCATTACTCAGCTCATATCTAGCTACTCGCCTGCTGTAGCAATTACAGTAATCTTAACCTCACAGTCCTTTAATTGCATTGCAGTCACTGAAAAACATGCTTAACATCCAGATTGAATTTTGTTCATGAATGAGTGATATCCAAACCTCTCTAAGAGGATTTTCTCAGACACCATCTGAGATTTAATATCAATTGTTTTTCCTCTCTTGTTTCTTTCCTGTCAGGCAGAGGATTAAAATATTAAACAATCATTATTGAAATACTAACAATTCTTTGATTTCCTACTATATACTGAACTTGTCCCTTCCAGTAGACTTGCTTGGAAGCTGCCGGTTGGCCTACATATTAGGTAGAAACCATAAAACCCCTGAATTAGGGAACAGTTATAACTTTGCCTGATTTAAAGATCAGCTTGTGTATAATGCATACAGCTGTTTTCTATCTAGACTATGGAAAGTGTCCCAAGAAATACTAACTGATCACCATCAACTGATCAACTGGTGTTTACATGAACACATTTCATTGCATAGTTTTCTCAAGTGCTCAATAATGGTTAATATACGATTAAGACACTACCAATGCAAAGCATTAACACCACAGATCTGGGCTTCCCTAGTGGCCCAGTGGTTGAGAGTCCGGCTGCCGATGCAGGGGACACAGGTTCGTGCCCCGGTCCGGGAGGATCCCACATGCCGCGGAGCGGTTGGGCCCGTGAGCCATGGCCGCTGAGACTGGCTTCTGGAGCCTGTGCTTTGCAATGGGAGGGGCCACAACGGTGAGAGGCCGGCATACCGCAAAAGAAAAAACCAAAAACCAAAACAGTTTCATGATTTGGACCAGTCTCTAAAAAAGGCAGGATTACAAATTAACCTCAGGCTCCCACTTAATATAAAAGTAATGACAATATTTTCACACTTTTGTTTTGAACCCTGAATTATGTTTTCGGCGTTGTGCTCAATGTGCTCAGTACATCATTTAACCTCACAATAACCCTATCTGATAATTCTTTATCATCTTGTTTTCGTAGACTGGGTAAATTTAAGAGTTTAGGTAGCTTACCCAGTTTCATATAACTACTAAATTTTGAAGTTTAGATTATTTTCTGTCTGCCTGACTTCGTATCATATTAAATCACTATACGCATTATATCTTCTAGACATTCATATTTCTGTTTCAGATTATTCTAACAGTTCCACTAAAAAAATTAAGTAAGTAGCCTATCTGCATAGCAAGCAAAATGCTTCATGATCTGGTCCTCCCCATTTTACATCTATCAAGAAATCCCTGAACTCTCCCTACTGATTACCTGGAGCTTCACGTTATTAGCCCAAAATGCGTTTTCCTTTTTTTTTTTTTTACGGTACGCGGGCATCTCACCGTTGTGGCCTCTCCCGTTGTGGAGCACAAGCTTCAGACGAGCAGGCTCAGCGGCCATGGCTCAGGGGCCCAGCAGCTCAGGGGCATGTGGGATCCTCCCGGACCGGGGCACGAACCCGCATCCCCTGCATGGGCAGGCGGACTCTCAACCACTGCGCCACCTGGGAAGCCCTTCTCCTTTATATTGATTAAATTAAAGCAACTGGGAAAAGTATGCAGTAAAAAGTAGAGAACACATTCTGCTGTTGCAGTTTTCTTTAGAGTTTCTCCCGCGAGTTCTCCCGCGAGTTTCTCTGTTCACCCCTCCCCTACCTCCACATCTTCCATCTTCCCTACCTCCCCTGCGGCTCATCCCTTCCCCCACCTACCGCTACATCTGGTTCCTTAGCCTCTTTCTAGAAGTAGAGCGCTTGCTCTCGAGCCTTAGTTTAGTTAACGGTCGTCTGAAGAGACGCGGAAGGAGGACTTCTGAAGAGGAGGACAAAATAAGGTAAGAAATTCGGCATTTTAGGGAGGAGAGAATAATTTATACCTCAGGAGAAAGAGTTGAGACCTATATGTTCTCCTGTTACCAGAGAAAGCATGGTAATTCAGATTTTGATTTTTCTCTCAGGCTTTTTCTGTAAGAGATAAGAGCCGAGTAAGTGGTGTTTGTATAACTATGTCTGAATAGACAGTGTCTCGGGAAGTCTATCAGTTGTTCTTGAACAGTACGTTTACTGTTTGTTCTCCTGGAGAATCAGTTGCCAAGGCAGCGATGAAAAGCCAGTGAAGTTCCTGGAGTTGGTCCTTGAATTGCGAAGTTGGGGGTGGGGGTGGAGCTAGGTTTGAAATGCTGCGGGAGGGAATATTGAGTAGATAACTTAAGTGTGATTAGCGGCGTACCCTCTTTGCTGTTTACTCTCACATGCGGGTAGTGGAGCGTATGCCGGGCGCCAGTTTGTTCCGCTTGCACTTTTGTTTTTTGCGGTATGCGGGCCTCTCACTGCTGTGGCCCCTCCCACCGCGGAGCACGGGCTCGGTACCCAGAGGCTCCAGACGCGCAGGCCCAGCGGCCATGGCTCACGGGCCCAGCCGCTCTGGGGCTGGTGGGCTCCTCCCGGAGCGGTGCCGAACCCGTGTCCCCTGGGTAGGCAGGCGGACTGTCAACCACTGCGCCACCAGGGAGACCCTCTCGTGCAGTTTTTCTTTTTTCTTTTTTGTTTCCTCGGGGTTTCTTTGTGAAAGCAGAGGTACTGAGCAATACAAGCAAGATAGCTATTTTAACTTAAATGATTTAAAACTTGTAATTTTAGTTATCAAATGTCAAAATGTTGATTCACTTGACAAAAAGCGTCTGATTTAATTTGGCATATAAAGAATGGTACTCTCTTTTGACCAGTGTTTCTTAAAGTCTCTCGATCTAAGTAAACACAGTTTACATTTTCCTCAATAAAGGAAGTAACTCCCTCCTTTGCTTTTATGACTTACCACTTTTAAAGTTTGTGGGAAAACATTATTTTAAACATTATTTGATGCATAGACAAGAAAAATGTGAGTAGATGTGAAAAATTTAAAAATATGTTTAAGGTATATTCTGCACAGTTCATAAAACATATTAACTGTTAGATGTGTAGAATCCAGGACCATTTATTATTGCTTATTTTTTTGTTGTGTTTTGGAAAAGAAGCCTTGAACCCTGCAGGTAAACTAATTTACAGTTGCCTTCTAATCTAGTTTTTACATACAGGTTTTTGTAAGATATCTATAAAGAATGGAGCATTTGTTACGCCAGTGCTTGTTTTGCTTTGTGTTACAAGTTTCCTCTCTTTTAAGTAAGAAACGGCAAATATTTTCACTGATATAGGGTACTTCAGTTGAGTTATAAACAGGTGTAATAGTTTTTGCTTATAATTTACTTTTTGCTATATGTATAAAGATATATTTTTAATTACTTACAGAAAAATGGCGGAAGCAGACCAGGCTGGGAAACTGTTCATAGGAGGCCTCCATGCTGACACCAATGAAAATTCTCTTGAAGTGGTATTTGGGAAATATGGTCACATTATGGAAGGTAATTTTTAGAACCTATATATATACATACACACACACACACACACACACACACACACACACACACATATATATGTTCGAAGCAAATGTGTATTAAACATACACCATTGAACAGCTAAGTTAAAGTGCTTTTTCTATTTGTAACACACGAGCAGTTTTTTTTAAAGTTTCTGTTTTTTATTAGGAAAGCACTGGGCAATGAGGGAAATTGTACAACTTAGGGGCTCCTACTACTGAGAAGGGAAAAAAGCAGCGTTTCTTTCTTCACCCCAGCCACGCTTTGCAGCATGCTGGGTTTTACTTACCTGACCAGGGATCAAGCCCACGCACAGTGGCATGCGGCATGTGGATCTTAGTTGCCTGACGAGGGATCAGACCCGTGTCCCCTTCATTGGGAACGTGGAGTCTTATCCACTGGACCACCAGGGAAGTCCCAGGGCTTTTTAAACATACTGGGGTCATAGGACATGAAATGGGATGAGATATGCTAGCTGTAGAATGGTTGAAATTACTGACTCTCTTTTTAAACTACTAGAAATGATATAAAATGGAAAGGGTTTTTTTGCTTTATTTGTTTTTGGTGTTTGTTTTGTTTTTAAGTAACTTCCGGGAGGCTGTTACTGCACTGTGTCCATAACATGAAATTAAGGAGGCCTTATGAGAAAGTGTCAAAGGATGGATTATTTTGAAAATATGAAACGTTCAATTTTATGTGCAATTTAAATTAAAAATATTTATGTATATTACAGTTATGTTGATGAAGGATCAGAAAAAAAAACAAGTCTAGAGGCTTTGCTTTTATTACTTTTGAGAATCCTGCAGATGCAAAGGATGCTGTCCAAGATATGAATGGAAAAGTAAGAGACTTTAATAATATTTTGTGTTCTCCATTTATTACTATTTCAAGATTTTTTTTTCTTATTTTTTAAAGTAACATGATGCCATATAAGCCTTCACTCTCCATTTTGTCACGTACGTATTGGATTGTCCGGTTGGAAGGAGATTGACATTAACGTGACCGTTAACAATATATTTTAAACCTGTTTTAGCATTCAAATGTAAAAGTAAATGAGTTTTAGCCTGTAGAGCTCTCCCCAATATCCCGTACTGTCATTTTGAAGTCTCGACTTTTTTGTACTTCAGAGTCACTCTTCCTTGTGTCATTGTTACAAATAATCATTTGTCCCTTACAACTGTACTTTTAATTGCATCTTTGCTCAAAGAATTCTTTTATATTGTAGGTAATATTTTTCCCATTTTATGTGGCAGGTACTATCTTTTTATATTCATCATCCTGTGAATTGTTCATTGTTAAAAGTACTTCCAGTGCATCTCAGTTCTCATAGTGTGGAACACATACATTAATTCCCTTTGTCCTATAGCTTGGTTTCTGGTATGCTGCAGGCACTTGGCACATGTTGACCCTTTTACTTTACTTTCATATTTTAAGGTATGGTAGTACCTAAAAGTTGATCTTGACTCATGATTTTATTTTGGGTGCAGAGGTAAATTTGTGTCATGAAGGATAGTAGACCCCCATTATTTGTTTGTTTTCAAGCACAAGAACGTGTAGTCCGTGTAGACATTATTCTTCAATTCTTTATTCAACAGATATTTTATTGCCAGGCATTGCTTTAGCAATTGATTAATGGTTGTGGGTACTACAAAATGCCTATTTTCTTGGACACTTGTGTTCTAGGGTGAAAGATGAGAAACGTACAAGTAAAAATAAATACAATTTCATATGAAAAATATTAAGGAAAATAAAGTAGGTAATTTCATTAGAGCTTAAGGGGAGTGGTTTTCTATACATATAGATCTAAGAATGTTAAATCCTGAATGTTGGAAGGGAGGCAGCCATTCATCAGTCTGTGGGAAATATTTTGGACCCAGAAACAGAAAAGGAGGCCCTAATGTGGGAGCACATGGCTCTTGAGGCTGTTTGTATTGGGCCAGGGCCCATCCATATCCACCAGAAGTCTTAGTAGGAATTCAGCATTTAAAATTGTTTTCCAAGGATAACATGAAACAGCTAGAGTGTTTTACTTAGAGCAATTATATGATGATTTGAATTATGTTTTCAAAAATCACATTGGCATCTATAGAAGGTTAATGTAGGAAGTTGTTGGAAGATTAAGAAGTGTAAGCATTTCTGAAACATAAGAATATGAAGTACCACTATAAGAAGTTACTCTTGGGGGACATGTACAAACAATTGAATAAGGCAAGAAATGTTAAGGACCAAATAAGTGCTCTATTTAAAAAAAAAAAATCAAGGAAATTATTAGAAGTAAATACAGAAGAACAATCATGTTGGAAAATTTTCTTTCCCTTAATATTTAAGAAATGCTAAAAACAATTAAAGTAGGAATAACCATTTTGAATAAATAACTGGATCATTTTATTTTTTAAATGACACGTATACTTTTATATACCCTTGGGACACTGAAAACTTTGAATGGTAGAAGTAGAGAAAGGAAGTGAGTTTAGTTCTCCATTATAGAAAATAAAAGGGTATATTCTCTCATGATAAGTGAGAGGTATTAATCTTCTTTTAATACCAGAGGACATTTCAGGGAGCTCTAATTGCCAATACGTACACTTTGTGTTGGATGACTTAATGAAAGGCAGTTACTCATTAAGTCTCATTTATCTGGCATGGTGAAGGACACAATCATTTCAGAAGAAAATGTTTGCTTTGGGGAAAAAAGACTGATCTTGGACTAGTGCAGTAGTAAATAAATTTGATGTGATGTTATTAATGTTATACTTAATCTGTTTAGTCTTTGGATGGAAAGGCAATTAAGGTAGAGCAAGCCAACAAACGATCTTTGGAAAGCGGTGGTACACAGAGACCACAACCTCCTGCAAGAAACAGGGGCCATCTGAGAAATCCGAGACATGGAAGAGGAAGAAATCGAAGAGGAGGAAATAGAAGAGGTGGAAATGGAAGAGGAGGAAGTGGGAGCGCAAGAGAGCATCCCTCACCTGGAGGACACCTGGGTAATGTTTTGAAATACAAGGCTGCAACCAGAGGACCGAAAAATAGTAGGTTTAACTGTATAGAAACCTCTCAGTTTTTATTCCATCCTTTATGAGCAAAGTAGTGTGTAAGAACTATCAGATGATGACTCACATTGATAGTCAGAAGTATTTCTAAGTGGTGAAGAATTATTGTAGTTATAAAATGACTTAACTAGGTAATGTGCAAAACGTTAATCACCTTACAGGGGAATAGCATAAATTTTAAACTAAATTCAGTCTCTTTTACCATTATTACTAATTGCCTCTTTTCTTCGAGAATTTTTCTACCGAGTTTCCTACTGTTGATCATACATTAGAATTTTTCACTTTAGGACCGATAACTTGATATGAGTTTAAATCAATGATTCATTCATAATCTCTTAAAAATACATTGGTTAATTTTATTCTGAGAGTAGCCTTATTGCATCATAAAAATACTAGAGAATCTTGAAAACTCCACAACAGAAAATAAAAGTCACTCAGAATATCCACAATTCAGGGCGAAACACTTCATATTTTAGGTTTCACCTTGCAGTATTTGTCTTAAGTATATGTGTTCAGACATCTAAGCAAATCTCCATTGTCATTTTGATATGAGGCTTTTCTACCTGGGTCTGTGGTTTGCATTTGGGAAAATACCTTAGGGAAATAAATAGAGCTTTAGATTCTAAAAGGTGTCTTTGACCCAGGAAAAGAGTAAAAAACTCTGCTTCAGAAATATGTATGTTTTCTTTGTGTGTGTATTAGAGGAGGAAGTCGTTGAAAATGCCTTTTTTTGGATTTTTTTCAGAGAAGTTTTCTACTTAGTAAGAAAAGGAGGAAAAGCACTTTGCATTTCAAAAACTTCCATATATTTAACAACCTCTGCTTCATCTATTAACCAGAACCAGTCTTCAGAAATAAAACGTTTAGTTTCTTTTTGTGCTAATTCCATGTGTGAATTTTAGGAAATGTTTTTTGAAAGTTCAGTTAGAGGGTGTGCCCATTTTAAGATAACACAGTTTTGTTCTTTTCCCACTATCTTGAGCTTGAGAAAAGTTGACCAGTTCATATTCTGCCATGTGTAAGAGTACTCATTTTTTCTTGCCTGTGGCACTACCGGGGAATTGGAATACATCTAAACACCTTTCTGGTTCGAAAGGTAACACATCAATTTTCAGTATTTAGTGTGCATTTCTTAAATACTATTAAAATTGAACAGAACATAGCCCTTTTGACTGAGAAATGAACATTAAGAGTTGATCTGTGAATAACACAGGCCTGAACTGTTGATCAACTTACAAGCAGATTTTGTTTTTCAATAAATACATATAAGATCACTACGTGATCCAAGGTTGGTTGAATCCATGGATGCAGAACTAGGGATACTGGACCAAGTGTAAAGTTATAAGCAGATATTCTCCAGCAAAGGGAGTTATTTGTATGTATGTACTTAACTTTTAGGTAATGCATTTTTTATTCATCCTTTTTATTTTTAATGCTTTGATTTATACCTAGGATGTTGTGTTTTTCAAAAGCTTCCTTGACACCAGAATTATATAACTAATAACTTACCATCTTCCTCCTAAAATGATGAAAAATTCAGTTTTACATTTAATTTATCCAGGTTTTTCTGTACTCTCTCTCTTCTCCCCAGAGCACTTTCATACCAGTGGTTCTTCAGTTTTTTTCCTAGATTTTCCAAACTGACTTTTACGGTAAGTCTTTGAACTCTACTGACTTCTGTGTCATATGAGGAAACAATCATATTGGTTTAGACAGATAGGAAAGCTGAAGACTGGAGTAATGGTTTAGTGAAAATTTATAACAATAAGTGAAACTTGCCCAATGAAAAAATGTTGATTCTGCTTAACTAAAAAGATTTCATTTAAACACAGGTCTTGGTGGACACACTCCTAGTCCCAACGCGAGTTCTTCCCGGGGAGCCTTTCCAGTTAAAAGAGGACCATGTTCCAGAAGTGGAGGTCCTCCTCCTAAGAGATGTTGCCAAGGGCGAAGCAGTAGGGGGGTGGGAAGACAAGGTAAATGCTATATAATGCAGAGACAGTTGTTTCTAATTAATGAAAGGGAGCTATTTTAAACAGAATGTTTAAGCAAAATGGAAAGTGAGAAGTATATGGACATGTTAACCAATCACTAATTTATTGATTGATTTGTGGTTGGGAAATAACTTGTCAGTTTTTGATTATAGATGTAGTAGGTGATTAGCACTGCAGTGGGGAAAACATTGCTTGTAAGTCCATGTTGGCTATAGAATTCCTCTTAATTTAAGTTGCTGCTAACACTTTTTGGTTAGTAGGCTTCTTTATCACATAGTTTCAATATCAGAATTTTCATGAAAACTATGTCCTGTGAGAGAACGTTCTGGTCTGTAGACTAGTTTAGCTATGTATATTGGCTAGCTGGTTTTATTAATTATTATAAACAATAATTGAAACTTGCCATATGAACTGTAGTTTGTGCTCTTAACTTTTCTAGCACTGTTTTCTGATCCGTAATATGGTAGAGACTTGAAACAGCCATTATCAAATTGCCCTTTTACGTGTAGAATATGAATGAAGCCAAATGTAGCACGATATTGACTTCAAAACACAACAGAAGCTAAGAAGCCTACCCTTTCCATTAGTAGATGGTTAGCCTAGTGAACAAACAAGAGAAGAGAACAAACAAGGTCCTAGTGACCTCCAGGAATGAGGAATAAGAATTAACACAGGAAGAGAACGTTATTTATGGGAGATAGTTTCATATTTTGGGAGCGGTACAGTGTTTTTCAAATGAGCCCTTTATTGCTAATAAACAAGAGAAGTCACTATTGCTATCCTCATACAAGGTCCATAATTAAGGTTGTACACTTAAAGGAGAGAGCCGACCACTTGGTGGTTGAATATGTGACAGTAGTTACCAAAAATCAATGTTTTGCTCAAAGTCTGAGAAGTGTTCCCTACTGCTGGTAATCTAAAGGTTATGCCAACTGTATGGGGAACGGGAGATGTCAGAAAATACAATGTTCAGTGGTACCATTGAAAGGGAAACGAAAATGTGCGTAAATGGAATTTTAGAAGGGGTAGTTTTTTTAAATGATTTTGGAGAGTGGAAGGCTATCAGACTTTGGGATTTTTCTTTGAAACATTACTGTCAATTCTGAGATACTTACATAAGCATTTTTAAATTAAAGGTTCAGGATCACATGGAAGAGAAAATTGTGGAGGTCCTCCTCGTAGAGAGCCAGTCTCTTTTCGGAGAGTTGGCTATATGTCACAGAGATGGTGGTTATGCTACTAAAGATAGGTAATAGGAAGCACAGTATATGAATTAAGTCATGGTTCGTTTTGTTGTTCTTGTTGAAATTTACCTAACACAAAATTGAACATTTAAAAGTGAACAGTTCAGTAACATTTAGCACACTTAACAGTGTTATGCAACCACCAGCTCTGTTCAGTTCCAAAACATTTCATTACCCCAGAATAACATTAATCAGCAGTCACACCCAATTTCTCCCCCCTTGTCCCCGGTAGGTACCCACCTGTGTCCTTATCTATGAATTTATCTACACCTGAATATATCATACTAATGGAAGCACACAATATGTGACCTTTATTATCCAGCTTTCCCTTAGCATAAATATTTTCAAGGATCATTCATGCTGTAGCGTGAATCAGTACTTCAGACCTTCTTTTTTTTGGCTGACTAAATATTCCATTATATGTGTGGTTAACATGGTTTGTTTATCCATCTGTGTGAGTTATTCCCATCATGGTGCTGTCATGAATACTCCTGTACAAGCATTTGGGTACCTGTTTTCAATTCTTTTTGAGTGTATGTATACTTAAGGAGTGGAATTCCTGGGACATAGAGGAATTCTTTACATTTTTTAAGAAACTGCTAATCTTTGCCACAGAGCCTGTACTATTTTACATTTCTGCCACGCACATATACTTGGTTTGTTTCTCTGCATCTGCACCAACACTTGATATATTCTGTCTGTCTATTTTTCATTATAGCCAGTGTGATACGTGCAAAGTAGATATTTCATTTGGGGTTTGAATTTCATTTCCCTAATAAATATGTTGAGCAGGTTTTCATGTCCTTGTTGCTCATTGTATATCTCCTTTAAACAAAAGTATATTCAAGTCCTTTGCCCATTTAACAGTTTTTGTCTTTTTGCTGTCTTGAGTTCTTAAATATTCTGGATATGATAAGTTGCATTTAAAATTGTAGCTGCTTTATTTCAGTTATTCAAGGAGAGATTATCCACACTCCTGAGCCAGCAAGGATTATACTCCACCACGTAGACGCTATGCACACAGTTATTACGGACATTCAAATTCTCGGAATGATCATCCCTCTAGAGGACATAGGTAATATAAAATGTTGTGTTTATATCAAATAAAAACCTTCGTTTCAATTATGTTATTGTGACACATAATTTAAATTGATGACATAATTTATGACATTCTTTTCAATTCAGTGACCGTGATGGCTATGGTGGAAATCGTGATAGAGATTATTCTGAATATTGAAGTGGAAGCTTTTACAGGGATTCATATGGGAGTTACGGTAAGAGTCCAGTTACAACTTGTAAATCATAGAATTAGACTTAACCAGATCGTTGTTTACTCTACTTTTACTTCAGTTCCTCAAAGGTAAAAGTATGTTTAGCATGTCCTTTTAGATAAGTTAAAGACCTTTGAATGGTTTTGTTAATAGCTCACTTAAAATAAAAGGCTATGAAGGGTAAATGGGCAGTCTCATCTTTTTTTCTCATTACAGAAAACCAATTTTAACATTATTATGATTTTTTATTTTTATTTTGTGTGCGGGACACGGGCCTCTCACCATCGTGGCCCCTCCCGTTGCGGAGCACAGGCTCCTGACGCGGAGTCCCAGAGGCCATGCATGGCCCACGGTCCCAACCGCTCCCCGGCACGTGGGATCCTCCTGGACCGGGGCACGAACCCGTGTCCCCTGCATCGGCAGTCGGACTGTCAACCACTGCGCCACCAGGGAAGCCCCACTCAATCTTGTTAAAAGTTGCCACTCGACTGATTATTTAAAAATGCTAAAATAGGGGCTTTTACTTTCAAAGAAACTACTTAGGCTGAAAAATATTGCTCGCTCTTTTAAAGAAATGTAGAAGCCCTTCACCGTTGCTACCTAGTTTATATTTTCATAGCAGAGAGAGCTGAAGCTTATCTTTTCAAATATTTAGCACTGTAAGTCATGTTATATGATCCCAGAAAAATTTGTAATGTTTAGCGTTTGTTTATCAATCAGTAACTTCCCATGTGACTCCCGTGGTGCACCAGCAGCACGAAGGGCCCCTGTGACTTACGGTGGAAGCAGTCGCTGTGATAGCAATATGAGAGATGGATATGGAGGAGGTCCGGAAGGTTACTCCAGCAGGCAAAGTAATACTTATTCAAGGGGTCGAAAGCGTAGAAGACAGGAACAATGAGGGTTTCCACCCTCTGTGAATAGGGAGTACCTTGCTCCCCGTGACTCATACAGTAGCTCAGTTTGTGGGGCTTCCAGACGAGGTTATGCGGGAAGCCAATCTGAAAGAGAGGGCCGAAGCAGATATTAAAAATTAACACTGAGTCATGCACCAAATGTTCGTTACAAAGGAAAAGTTTAAGTTGTTTTCCTTAATTGATGCTTGAACACTACTAAAAGAAAAATGTTGGTTTGGGGGGAAGAGGCATATATTAACTTTTCCTCTAGGAATTTTCAGACAAAGGGGAAACATGGAATTATTCAGAGGACTTTCATGTTGTTAATGTTAATTGAAAAGTAGAAGTCGTGTTTCAAATGTTCAAAATTTTCAGAGTAAAAAAATTTCGTGAAATATGTTTTGTTGATGATACTGCTGAGTTAAACAAGCATAAAACTTTTGTTTGGAGGGTGAATTGTGCTGTTTGCCTAAACTTTTCCTTTGTACGTGAATGTATTCAAAATTAAGCAATGTGTTATTTCTCCATCGCAAGCTGTGACTGTTTTCCAGTTAGGCTAAAGAAATTACATGTTCCTTTTTGAAAGCTTGTAAACATGTAAAAGGTTTGAGAAGTCTCCAAAAAGGCTGAGAAACAATGCTTGCATTATTAGTGAAAGTCGATGTGTCTTTATCCCTTTAAAGCCATAGTATAGATGAAAGGAAAATTGAGACAGGTGACTGTAAAGAGTTTAAGAAATCTTGAGGTTAAGTATCTATTTTCTGATCCATATTCAAGTGGCAGATGACCAACGTGGGAATAATGGTTATAAAACCAATTTTCCACTCAATGTAAATGGAACCAGTTAACTTTTCTGAGTATATATATCTTAGTGAAAGTTAGTACCCCTAGATTTTAAGACATTGGGAAACGTTTTAAGTAATACTGATTTTAACTTTATGTTGGTGTGCTTGATGTAACACAAAGGGTTTCGTAATATACTCATAAGTATAGAGTTATCTGGAGGGTTAAGGGTTTTTTGTCAGTGACTTCAGGTGACATTTAATGAGTAATGCTTACAATTTGGGAAGAAGCTGGAGTGTAAAAACTTTAAGCCAAATTGGAATCTGCAAAACTAGTACAGAAATCTGCAATTTCCTTTTAAAGGAACAGCAAAAATGAAGTTCAGGGGAAGGAGAGTATTATTTGAGCCAAACTGAGGATTATAACTCAGGAGACAGACTCAGAAAGTTCTGAGGACTGTTCTACCTGTTAGAAGTCAAAGGCATGGTTACATTCATTTTGAAGAGAAAGGACAGTATATCACATCAAAGTGACATACAGATATTTTACATGAAGATCAGCAGGGATACGTAGTCTGGGTAAGCAGGTACAAAGTGAGCAGCAAGTCAACATGATCCCAGTACAGAGCTGGGAAAGAACAGTATTCTTTTTAAGAAGTTACAGCCTAAGTGTCAGAGGAAGGTAAAATAATTGACCTTTATGATCAGGAAGGCAATCTTGTCTTTGAGGAACTCTGGTTAATGTGTAATGCAGATATTAGGGAGGGAGGGAGGATGTCTCAATGACCACAGAATTTTATGTTTAATTTTTCTTGGCTGGCCTTAAAGTACTGTATTTCATAAAATCCTACGGGGCATGAAAGGTTTGCTTTTAGTATCTAACATATCAGATTGATGAGTCAAATCCTTAAAAGGAAGGATAAAGCAAACGAAGTTTCGAACCCAAAACTGAACCGTTTACTTTTTCCTGAGTACCTGTTCATGAAAAACCCATAAAACTCTTAAGTGTTTAACAGTTGGGTGATCTTCAAAATACAGGGATACTGTGGGTTTGGTTCCAGAACAGTAAAGCAAGTCATGGTTTTTCTCAATTTCACGGCTTCTTATGTAACCCAGTCTTTGCTATTAACAGAAAACATGTATTTCTCCACTAGTTTTTAAGAGAAATGTGTTTGTTCGTTTGTTCCTCGTGTGTAAAAATACTCATTGTGTTCCCAGTGAATTGAAGCTTCTTGCTCTTCATGCCAAGAGTTGGGCATGAGACAGGCGGTTAAGCAAGTAAAGTGAGGATTTATTTAAGCAAGAATATGCCCTCAGGGAGAGCAGGCAGTTAGGTGAGGAGCTGCTGCCCTGGGTTCCATTGGCAAGCCAGTTATGAGGGGCATACAAAGGAAGGGGTGGCATACTCTTTGGGGAAGCAGGAGTTTGGGGGTCAAATTCCCTGTTTCTTTGCAGCTCCAGAAGGGATTTTTGTCCTTATTTAGCTTAATCAGAAGTGTCATGGCCTCACTGCACGGTGTGTGCTGCTTGTCTGCAAGGCTAATTTTATTGTAAGGAGAGCATAATGAGCAACAGGTTACATTTGGAAGTAGGAGATTCCTGTCTTTCCTCATCTCTCTTTGTCTGCCTTCAGGACACTTACCACCGAAAATGTGCAGTTTCCTGTCAGTCTGGAGGTTCCTGTTTTTCTTTGTCGGCCCATGGACCTCTGCTCTTTACCAGGTGCTTGATTTCCTGCCACCTGGCCCCTCTTCCATTACTCTGCTCATATCTAGCTACTCGCCTGCTGTAGCAATTACAGTCATCTTAACCTCACAGTCCTTTAATTGCATTGCAGTCACTGAAAAACATGCTTAACATCCAGATTGAATTTTGTTCATGAATGAGTGATATCCAAACCTCTCTAAGAGGATTTTCTCAGACACCATCTGAGATTTAATATCAATTGTTTTTCCTCTCTTGTTTCTTTCCTGTCAGGCAGAGGATTAAAATATTAAACAATCATTATTGAAATACTAACAATTCTTTGATTTCCTACTATATACTGAACTTGTCCCTTCCAGTAGACTTGCTTGGAAGCTGCCGGTTGGCCTACATATTAGGTAGAAACCATAAAACCCCTGAATTAGGGAACAGTTATAACTTTGCCTGATTTAAAGATCAGCTTTTGTATAATGCATACAGCTGTTTTCTATCTAGACTATGGAAAGTGTCCCAAGAAATACTAACTGATCACCATCAACTGATCAACTGGTGTTTACATGAACACATTTCATTGCATAGTTTTCTCAAGTGCTCAATAATGGTTAATATACGATTAAGACACTACCAATGCAAAGCATTAACACCACAGATCTGGGCTTCCCTAGTGGCCCAGTGGTTGAGAGTCCGGCTGCCGATGCAGGGGACACAGGTTCGTGCCCCGGTCCGGGAGGATCCCACATGCCGCGGAGCGGTTGGGCCCGTGAGCCATGGCCGCTGAGACTGGCTTCTGGAGCCTGTGCTTTGCAATGGGAGGGGCCACAACGGTGAGAGGCCGGCATACCGCAAAAGAAAAAACCAAAAACCAAAACAGTTTCATGATTTGGACCAGTCTCTAAAAAAGGCAGGATTACAAATTAACCTCAGGCTCCCACTTAATATAAAAGTAATGACAATATTTTCACACTTTTGTTTTGAACCCTGAATTATGTTTTCGGCGTTGTGCTCAATGTGCTCAGTACATCATTTAACCTCACAATAACCCTATCTGATAATTCTTTATCATCTTGTTTTCGTAGACTGGGTAAATTTAAGAGTTTAGGTAGCTTACCCAGTTTCATATAACTACTAAATTTTGAAGTTTAGATTATTTTCTGTCTGCCTGACTTCGTATCATATTAAATCACTATACGCATTATATCTTCTAGACATTCATATTTCTGTTTCAGATTATTCTAACAGTTCCACTAAAAAAATTAAGTAAGTAGCCTATCTGCATAGCAAGCAAAATGCTTCATGATCTGGTCCTCCCCATTTTACATCTATCAAGAAATCCCTGAACTCTCCCTACTGATTACCTGGAGCTTCACGTTATTAGCCCAAAATGCGTTTTCCTTTTTTTTTTTTTTTACGGTACGCGGGCATCTCACCGTTGTGGCCTCTCCCGTTGTGGAGCACAAGCTTCAGACGAGCAGGCTCAGCGGCCATGGCTCAGGGGCCCAGCAGCTCAGGGGCATGTGGGATCCTCCCGGACCGGGGCACGAACCCGCATCCCCTGCATGGGCAGGCGGACTCTCAACCACTGCGCCACCTGGGAAGCCCTTCTCCTTTATATTGATTAAATTAAAGCAACTGGGAAAAGTATGCAGTAAAAAGTAGAGAACACATTCTGCTGTTGCAGTTTTCTTTAGAGTTTCTCCCGCGAGTTCTCCCGCGAGTTTCTCTGTTCACCCCTCCCCTACCTCCACATCTTCCATCTTCCCTACCTCCCCTGCGGCTCATCCCTTCCCCCACCTACCGCTACATCTGGTTCCTTAGCCTCTTTCTAGAAGTAGAGCGCTTGCTCTCGAGCCTTAGTTTAGTTAACGGTCGTCTGAAGAGACGCGGAAGGAGGACTTCTGAAGAGGAGGACAAAATAAGGTAAGAAATTCGGCATTTTAGGGAGGAGAGAATAATTTATACCTCAGGAGAAAGAGTTGAGACCTATATGTTCTCCTGTTACCAGAGAAAGCATGGTAATTCAGATTTTGATTTTTCTCTCAGGCTTTTTCTGTAAGAGATAAGAGCCGAGTAAGTGGTGTTTGTATAACTATGTCTGAATAGACAGTGTCTCGGGAAGTCTATCAGTTGTTCTTGAACAGTACGTTTACTGTTTGTTCTCCTGGAGAATCAGTTGCCAAGGCAGCGATGAAAAGCCAGTGAAGTTCCTGGAGTTGGTCCTTGAATTGCGAAGTTGGGGGTGGGGGTGGAGCTAGGTTTGAAATGCTGCGGGAGGGAATATTGAGTAGATAACTTAAGTGTGATTAGCGGCGTACCCTCTTTGCTGTTTACTCTCACATGCGGGTAGTGGAGCGTATGCCGGGCGCCAGTTTGTTCCGCTTGCACTTTTGTTTTTTGCGGTATGCGGGCCTCTCACTGCTGTGGCCCCTCCCACCGCGGAGCACGGGCTCGGTACCCAGAGGCTCCAGACGCGCAGGCCCAGCGGCCATGGCTCACGGGCCCAGCCGCTCTGGGGCTGGTGGGCTCCTCCCGGAGCGGTGCCGAACCCGTGTCCCCTGGGTAGGCAGGCGGACTGTCAACCACTGCGCCACCAGGGAGACCCTCTCGTGCAGTTTTTCTTTTTTCTTTTTTGTTTCCTCGGGGTTTCTTTGTGAAAGCAGAGGTACTGAGCAATACAAGCAAGATAGCTATTTTAACTTAAATGATTTAAAACTTGTAATTTTAGTTATCAAATGTCAAAATGTTGATTCACTTGACAAAAAGCGTCTGATTTAATTTGGCATATAAAGAATGGTACTCTCTTTTGACCAGTGTTTCTTAAAGTCTCTCGATCTAAGTAAACACAGTTTACATTTTCCTCAATAAAGGAAGTAACTCCCTCCTTTGCTTTTATGACTTACCACTTTTAAAGTTTGTGGGAAAACATTATTTTAAACATTATTTGATGCATAGACAAGAAAAATGTGAGTAGATGTGAAAAATTTAAAAATATGTTTAAGGTATATTCTGCACAGTTCATAAAACATATTAACTGTTAGATGTGTAGAATCCAGGACCATTTATTATTGCTTATTTTTTTGTTGTGTTTTGGAAAAGAAGCCTTGAACCCTGCAGGTAAACTAATTTACAGTTGCCTTCTAATCTAGTTTTTACATACAGGTTTTTGTAAGATATCTATAAAGAATGGAGCATTTGTTACGCCAGTGCTTGTTTTGCTTTGTGTTACAAGTTTCCTCTCTTTTAAGTAAGAAACGGCAAATATTTTCACTGATATAGGGTACTTCAGTTGAGTTATAAACAGGTGTAATAGTTTTTGCTTATAATTTACTTTTTGCTATATGTATAAAGATATATTTTTAATTACTTACAGAAAAATGGCGGAAGCAGACCAGGCTGGGAAACTGTTCATAGGAGGCCTCCATGCTGACACCAATGAAAATTCTCTTGAAGTGGTATTTGGGAAATATGGTCACATTATGGAAGGTAATTTTTAGAACCTATATATATACATACACACACACACACACACACACACACACACACACACACACACATATATATGTTCGAAGCAAATGTGTATTAAACATACACCATTGAACAGCTAAGTTAAAGTGCTTTTTCTATTTGTAACACACGAGCAGTTTTTTTTAAAGTTTCTGTTTTTTATTAGGAAAGCACTGGGCAATGAGGGAAATTGTACAACTTAGGGGCTCCTACTACTGAGAAGGGAAAAAAGCAGCGTTTCTTTCTTCACCCCAGCCACGCTTTGCAGCATGCTGGGTTTTACTTACCTGACCAGGGATCAAGCCCACGCACAGTGGCATGCGGCATGTGGATCTTAGTTGCCTGACGAGGGATCAGACCCGTGTCCCCTTCATTGGGAACGTGGAGTCTTATCCACTGGACCACCAGGGAAGTCCCAGGGCTTTTTAAACATACTGGGGTCATAGGACATGAAATGGGATGAGATATGCTAGCTGTAGAATGGTTGAAATTACTGACTCTCTTTTTAAACTACTAGAAATGATATAAAATGGAAAGGGTTTTTTTGCTTTATTTGTTTTTGGTGTTTGTTTTGTTTTTAAGTAACTTCCGGGAGGCTGTTACTGCACTGTGTCCATAACATGAAATTAAGGAGGCCTTATGAGAAAGTGTCAAAGGATGGATTATTTTGAAAATATGAAACGTTCAATTTTATGTGCAATTTAAATTAAAAATATTTATGTATATTACAGTTATGTTGATGAAGGATCAGAAAAAAAAACAAGTCTAGAGGCTTTGCTTTTATTACTTTTGAGAATCCTGCAGATGCAAAGGATGCTGTCCAAGATATGAATGGAAAAGTAAGAGACTTTAATAATATTTTGTGTTCTCCATTTATTACTATTTCAAGATTTTTTTTTCTAATTTTTTAAAGTAACATGATGCCATATAAGCCTTCACTCTCCATTTTGTCACGTACGTATTGGATTGTCCGGTTGGAAGGAGATTGACATTAACGTGACCGTTAACAATATATTTTAAACCTGTTTTAGCATTCAAATGTAAAAGTAAATGAGTTTTAGCCTGTAGAGCTCTCCCCAATATCCCGTACTGTCATTTTGAAGTCTCGACTTTTTTGTACTTCAGAGTCACTCTTCCTTGTGTCATTGTTACAAATAATCATTTGTCCCTTACAACTGTACTTTTAATTGCATCTTTGCTCAAAGAATTCTTTTATATTGTAGGTAATATTTTTCCCATTTTATGTGGCAGGTACTATCTTTTTATATTCATCATCCTGTGAATTGTTCATTGTTAAAAGTACTTCCAGTGCATCTCAGTTCTCATAGTGTGGAACACATACATTAATTCCCTTTGTCCTATAGCTTGGTTTCTGGTATGCTGCAGGCACTTGGCACATGTTGACCCTTTTACTTTACTTTCATATTTTAAGGTATGGTAGTACCTAAAAGTTGATCTTGACTCATGATTTTATTTTGGGTGCAGAGGTAAATTTGTGTCATGAAGGATAGTAGACCCCCATTATTTGTTTGTTTTCAAGCACAAGAACGTGTAGTCCGTGTAGACATTATTCTTCAATTCTTTATTCAACAGATATTTTATTGCCAGGCATTGCTTTAGCAATTGATTAATGGTTGTGGGTACTACAAAATGCCTATTTTCTTGGACACTTGTGTTCTAGGGTGAAAGATGAGAAACGTACAAGTAAAAATAAATACAATTTCATATGAAAAATATTAAGGAAAATAAAGTAGGTAATTTCATTAGAGCTTAAGGGGAGTGGTTTTCTATACATATAGATCTAAGAATGTTAAATCCTGAATGTTGGAAGGGAGGCAGCCATTCATCAGTCTGTGGGAAATATTTTGGACCCAGAAACAGAAAAGGAGGCCCTAATGTGGGAGCACATGGCTCTTGAGGCTGTTTGTATTGGGCCAGGGCCCATCCATATCCACCAGAAGTCTTAGTAGGAATTCAGCATTTAAAATTGTTTTCCAAGGATAACATGAAACAGCTAGAGTGTTTTACTTAGAGCAATTATATGATGATTTGAATTATGTTTTCAAAAATCACATTGGCATCTATAGAAGGTTAATGTAGGAAGTTGTTGGAAGATTAAGAAGTGTAAGCATTTCTGAAACATAAGAATATGAAGTACCACTATAAGAAGTTACTCTTGGGGGACATGTACAAACAATTGAATAAGGCAAGAAATGTTAAGGACCAAATAAGTGCTCTATTTAAAAAAAAAAAATCAAGGAAATTATTAGAAGTAAATACAGAAGAACAATCATGTTGGAAAATTTTCTTTCCCTTAATATTTAAGAAATGCTAAAAACAATTAAAGTAGGAATAACCATTTTGAATAAATAACTGGATCATTTTATTTTTTAAATGACACGTATACTTTTATATACCCTTGGGACACTGAAAACTTTGAATGGTAGAAGTAGAGAAAGGAAGTGAGTTTAGTTCTCCATTATAGAAAATAAAAGGGTATATTCTCTCATGATAAGTGAGAGGTATTAATCTTCTTTTAATACCAGAGGACATTTCAGGGAGCTCTAATTGCCAATACGTACACTTTGTGTTGGATGACTTAATGAAAGGCAGTTACTCATTAAGTCTCATTTATCTGGCATGGTGAAGGACACAATCATTTCAGAAGAAAATGTTTGCTTTGGGGAAAAAAGACTGATCTTGGACTAGTGCAGTAGTAAATAAATTTGATGTGATGTTATTAATGTTATACTTAATCTGTTTAGTCTTTGGATGGAAAGGCAATTAAGGTAGAGCAAGCCAACAAACGATCTTTGGAAAGCGGTGGTACACAGAGACCACAACCTCCTGCAAGAAACAGGGGCCATCTGAGAAATCCGAGACATGGAAGAGGAAGAAATCGAAGAGGAGGAAATAGAAGAGGTGGAAATGGAAGAGGAGGAAGTGGGAGCGCAAGAGAGCATCCCTCACCTGGAGGACACCTGGGTAATGTTTTGAAATACAAGGCTGCAACCAGAGGACCGAAAAATAGTAGGTTTAACTGTATAGAAACCTCTCAGTTTTTATTCCATCCTTTATGAGCAAAGTAGTGTGTAAGAACTATCAGATGATGACTCACATTGATAGTCAGAAGTATTTCTAAGTGGTGAAGAATTATTGTAGTTATAAAATGACTTAACTAGGTAATGTGCAAAACGTTAATCACCTTACAGGGGAATAGCATAAATTTTAAACTAAATTCAGTCTCTTTTACCATTATTACTAATTGCCTCTTTTCTTCGAGAATTTTTCTACCGAGTTTCCTACTGTTGATCATACATTAGAATTTTTCACTTTAGGACCGATAACTTGATATGAGTTTAAATCAATGATTCATTCATAATCTCTTAAAAATACATTGGTTAATTTTATTCTGAGAGTAGCCTTATTGCATCATAAAAATACTAGAGAATCTTGAAAACTCCACAACAGAAAATAAAAGTCACTCAGAATATCCACAATTCAGGGCGAAACACTTCATATTTTAGGTTTCACCTTGCAGTATTTGTCTTAAGTATATGTGTTCAGACATCTAAGCAAATCTCCATTGTCATTTTGATATGAGGCTTTTCTACCTGGGTCTGTGGTTTGCATTTGGGAAAATACCTTAGGGAAATAAATAGAGCTTTAGATTCTAAAAGGTGTCTTTGACCCAGGAAAAGAGTAAAAAACTCTGCTTCAGAAATATGTATGTTTTCTTTGTGTGTGTATTAGAGGAGGAAGTCGTTGAAAATGCCTTTTTTTGGATTTTTTTCAGAGAAGTTTTCTACTTAGTAAGAAAAGGAGGAAAAGCACTTTGCATTTCAAAAACTTCCATATATTTAACAACCTCTGCTTCATCTATTAACCAGAACCAGTCTTCAGAAATAAAACGTTTAGTTTCTTTTTGTGCTAATTCCATGTGTGAATTTTAGGAAATGTTTTTTGAAAGTTCAGTTAGAGGGTGTGCCCATTTTAAGATAACACAGTTTTGTTCTTTTCCCACTATCTTGAGCTTGAGAAAAGTTGACCAGTTCATATTCTGCCATGTGTAAGAGTACTCATTTTTTCTTGCCTGTGGCACTACCGGGGAATTGGAATACATCTAAACACCTTTCTGGTTCGAAAGGTAACACATCAATTTTCAGTATTTAGTGTGCATTTCTTAAATACTATTAAAATTGAACAGAACATAGCCCTTTTGACTGAGAAATGAACATTAAGAGTTGATCTGTGAATAACACAGGCCTGAACTGTTGATCAACTTACAAGCAGATTTTGTTTTTCAATAAATACATATAAGATCACTACGTGATCCAAGGTTGGTTGAATCCATGGATGCAGAACTAGGGATACTGGACCAAGTGTAAAGTTATAAGCAGATATTCTCCAGCAAAGGGAGTTATTTGTATGTATGTACTTAACTTTTAGGTAATGCATTTTTTATTCATCCTTTTTATTTTTAATGCTTTGATTTATACCTAGGATGTTGTGTTTTTCAAAAGCTTCCTTGACACCAGAATTATATAACTAATAACTTACCATCTTCCTCCTAAAATGATGAAAAATTCAGTTTTACATTTAATTTATCCAGGTTTTTCTGTACTCTCTCTCTTCTCCCCAGAGCACTTTCATACCAGTGGTTCTTCAGTTTTTTTCCTAGATTTTCCAAACTGACTTTTACGGTAAGTCTTTGAACTCTACTGACTTCTGTGTCATATGAGGAAACAATCATATTGGTTTAGACAGATAGGAAAGCTGAAGACTGGAGTAATGGTTTAGTGAAAATTTATAACAATAAGTGAAACTTGCCCAATGAAAAAATGTTGATTCTGCTTAACTAAAAAGATTTCATTTAAACACAGGTCTTGGTGGACACACTCCTAGTCCCAACGCGAGTTCTTCCCGGGGAGCCTTTCCAGTTAAAAGAGGACCATGTTCCAGAAGTGGAGGTCCTCCTCCTAAGAGATGTTGCCAAGGGCGAAGCAGTAGGGGGGTGGGAAGACAAGGTAAATGCTATATAATGCAGAGACAGTTGTTTCTAATTAATGAAAGGGAGCTATTTTAAACAGAATGTTTAAGCAAAATGGAAAGTGAGAAGTATATGGACATGTTAACCAATCACTAATTTATTGATTGATTTGTGGTTGGGAAATAACTTGTCAGTTTTTGATTATAGATGTAGTAGGTGATTAGCACTGCAGTGGGGAAAACATTGCTTGTAAGTCCATGTTGGCTATAGAATTCCTCTTAATTTAAGTTGCTGCTAACACTTTTTGGTTAGTAGGCTTCTTTATCACATAGTTTCAATATCAGAATTTTCATGAAAACTATGTCCTGTGAGAGAACGTTCTGGTCTGTAGACTAGTTTAGCTATGTATATTGGCTAGCTGGTTTTATTAATTATTATAAACAATAATTGAAACTTGCCATATGAACTGTAGTTTGTGCTCTTAACTTTTCTAGCACTGTTTTCTGATCCGTAATATGGTAGAGACTTGAAACAGCCATTATCAAATTGCCCTTTTACGTGTAGAATATGAATGAAGCCAAATGTAGCACGATATTGACTTCAAAACACAACAGAAGCTAAGAAGCCTACCCTTTCCATTAGTAGATGGTTAGCCTAGTGAACAAACAAGAGAAGAGAACAAACAAGGTCCTAGTGACCTCCAGGAATGAGGAATAAGAATTAACACAGGAAGAGAACGTTATTTATGGGAGATAGTTTCATATTTTGGGAGCGGTACAGTGTTTTTCAAATGAGCCCTTTATTGCTAATAAACAAGAGAAGTCACTATTGCTATCCTCATACAAGGTCCATAATTAAGGTTGTACACTTAAAGGAGAGAGCCGACCACTTGGTGGTTGAATATGTGACAGTAGTTACCAAAAATCAATGTTTTGCTCAAAGTCTGAGAAGTGTTCCCTACTGCTGGTAATCTAAAGGTTATGCCAACTGTATGGGGAACGGGAGATGTCAGAAAATACAATGTTCAGTGGTACCATTGAAAGGGAAACGAAAATGTGCGTAAATGGAATTTTAGAAGGGGTAGTTTTTTTAAATGATTTTGGAGAGTGGAAGGCTATCAGACTTTGGGATTTTTCTTTGAAACATTACTGTCAATTCTGAGATACTTACATAAGCATTTTTAAATTAAAGGTTCAGGATCACATGGAAGAGAAAATTGTGGAGGTCCTCCTCGTAGAGAGCCAGTCTCTTTTCGGAGAGTTGGCTATATGTCACAGAGATGGTGGTTATGCTACTAAAGATAGGTAATAGGAAGCACAGTATATGAATTAAGTCATGGTTCGTTTTGTTGTTCTTGTTGAAATTTACCTAACACAAAATTGAACATTTAAAAGTGAACAGTTCAGTAACATTTAGCACACTTAACAGTGTTATGCAACCACCAGCTCTGTTCAGTTCCAAAACATTTCATTACCCCAGAATAACATTAATCAGCAGTCACACCCAATTTCTCCCCCCTTGTCCCCGGTAGGTACCCACCTGTGTCCTTATCTATGAATTTATCTACACCTGAATATATCATACTAATGGAAGCACACAATATGTGACCTTTATTATCCAGCTTTCCCTTAGCATAAATATTTTCAAGGATCATTCATGCTGTAGCGTGAATCAGTACTTCAGACCTTCTTTTTTTTGGCTGACTAAATATTCCATTATATGTGTGGTTAACATGGTTTGTTTATCCATCTGTGTGAGTTATTCCCATCATGGTGCTGTCATGAATACTCCTGTACAAGCATTTGGGTACCTGTTTTCAATTCTTTTTGAGTGTATGTATACTTAAGGAGTGGAATTCCTGGGACATAGAGGAATTCTTTACATTTTTTAAGAAACTGCTAATCTTTGCCACAGAGCCTGTACTATTTTACATTTCTGCCACGCACATATACTTGGTTTGTTTCTCTGCATCTGCACCAACACTTGATATATTCTGTCTGTCTATTTTTCATTATAGCCAGTGTGATACGTGCAAAGTAGATATTTCATTTGGGGTTTGAATTTCATTTCCCTAATAAATATGTTGAGCAGGTTTTCATGTCCTTGTTGCTCATTGTATATCTCCTTTAAACAAAAGTATATTCAAGTCCTTTGCCCATTTAACAGTTTTTGTCTTTTTGCTGTCTTGAGTTCTTAAATATTCTGGATATGATAAGTTGCATTTAAAATTGTAGCTGCTTTATTTCAGTTATTCAAGGAGAGATTATCCACACTCCTGAGCCAGCAAGGATTATACTCCACCACGTAGACGCTATGCACACAGTTATTACGGACATTCAAATTCTCGGAATGATCATCCCTCTAGAGGACATAGGTAATATAAAATGTTGTGTTTATATCAAATAAAAACCTTCGTTTCAATTATGTTATTGTGACACATAATTTAAATTGATGACATAATTTATGACATTCTTTTCAATTCAGTGACCGTGATGGCTATGGTGGAAATCGTGATAGAGATTATTCTGAATATTGAAGTGGAAGCTTTTACAGGGATTCATATGGGAGTTACGGTAAGAGTCCAGTTACAACTTGTAAATCATAGAATTAGACTTAACCAGATCGTTGTTTACTCTACTTTTACTTCAGTTCCTCAAAGGTAAAAGTATGTTTAGCATGTCCTTTTAGATAAGTTAAAGACCTTTGAATGGTTTTGTTAATAGCTCACTTAAAATAAAAGGCTATGAAGGGTAAATGGGCAGTCTCATCTTTTTTTCTCATTACAGAAAACCAATTTTAACATTATTATGATTTTTTATTTTTATTTTGTGTGCGGGACACGGGCCTCTCACCATCGTGGCCCCTCCCGTTGCGGAGCACAGGCTCCTGACGCGGAGTCCCAGAGGCCATGCATGGCCCACGGTCCCAACCGCTCCCCGGCACGTGGGATCCTCCTGGACCGGGGCACGAACCCGTGTCCCCTGCATCGGCAGTCGGACTGTCAACCACTGCGCCACCAGGGAAGCCCCACTGAATCTTGTTAAAAGTTGCCACTCGACTGATTATTTAAAAATGCTAAAATAGGGGCTTTTACTTTCAAAGAAACTACTTAGGCTGAAAAATATTGCTCGCTCTTTTAAAGAAATGTAGAAGCCCTTCACCGTTGCTACCTAGTTTATATTTTCATAGCAGAGAGAGCTGAAGCTTATCTTTTCAAATATTTAGCACTGTAAGTCATGTTATATGATCCCAGAAAAATTTGTAATGTTTAGCGTTTGTTTATCAATCAGTAACTTCCCATGTGACTCCCGTGGTGCACCAGCAGCACGAAGGGCCCCTGTGACTTACGGTGGAAGCAGTCGCTGTGATAGCAATATGAGAGATGGATATGGAGGAGGTCCGGAAGGTTACTCCAGCAGGCAAAGTAATACTTATTCAAGGGGTCGAAAGCGTAGAAGACAGGAACAATGAGGGTTTCCACCCTCTGTGAATAGGGAGTACCTTGCTCCCCGTGACTCATACAGTAGCTCAGTTTGTGGGGCTTCCAGACGAGGTTATGCGGGAAGCCAATCTGAAAGAGAGGGCCGAAGCAGATATTAAAAATTAACACTGAGTCATGCACCAAATGTTCGTTACAAAGGAAAAGTTTAAGTTGTTTTCCTTAATTGATGCTTGAACACTACTAAAAGAAAAATGTTGGTTTGGGGGGAAGAGGCATATATTAACTTTTCCTCTAGGAATTTTCAGACAAAGGGGAAACATGGAATTATTCAGAGGACTTTCATGTTGTTAATGTTAATTGAAAAGTAGAAGTCGTGTTTCAAATGTTCAAAATTTTCAGAGTAAAAAAATTTCGTGAAATATGTTTTGTTGATGATACTGCTGAGTTAAACAAGCATAAAACTTTTGTTTGGAGGGTGAATTGTGCTGTTTGCCTAAACTTTTCCTTTGTACGTGAATGTATTCAAAATTAAGCAATGTGTTATTTCTCCATCGCAAGCTGTGACTGTTTTCCAGTTAGGCTAAAGAAATTACATGTTCCTTTTTGAAAGCTTGTAAACATGTAAAAGGTTTGAGAAGTCTCCAAAAAGGCTGAGAAACAATGCTTGCATTATTAGTGAAAGTCGATGTGTCTTTATCCCTTTAAAGCCATAGTATAGATGAAAGGAAAATTGAGACAGGTGACTGTAAAGAGTTTAAGAAATCTTGAGGTTAAGTATCTATTTTCTGATCCATATTCAAGTGGCAGATGACCAACGTGGGAATAATGGTTATAAAACCAATTTTCCACTCAATGTAAATGGAACCAGTTAACTTTTCTGAGTATATATATCTTAGTGAAAGTTAGTACCCCTAGATTTTAAGACATTGGGAAACGTTTTAAGTAATACTGATTTTAACTTTATGTTGGTGTGCTTGATGTAACACAAAGGGTTTCGTAATATACTCATAAGTATAGAGTTATCTGGAGGGTTAAGGGTTTTTTGTCAGTGACTTCAGGTGACATTTAATGAGTAATGCTTACAATTTGGGAAGAAGCTGGAGTGTAAAAACTTTAAGCCAAATTGGAATCTGCAAAACTAGTACAGAAATCTGCAATTTCCTTTTAAAGGAACAGCAAAAATGAAGTTCAGGGGAAGGAGAGTATTATTTGAGCCAAACTGAGGATTATAACTCAGGAGACAGACTCAGAAAGTTCTGAGGACTGTTCTACCTGTTAGAAGTCAAAGGCATGGTTACATTCATTTTGAAGAGAAAGGACAGTATATCACATCAAAGTGACATACAGATATTTTACATGAAGATCAGCAGGGATACGTAGTCTGGGTAAGCAGGTACAAAGTGAGCAGCAAGTCAACATGATCCCAGTACAGAGCTGGGAAAGAACAGTATTCTTTTTAAGAAGTTACAGCCTAAGTGTCAGAGGAAGGTAAAATAATTGACCTTTATGATCAGGAAGGCAATCTTGTCTTTGAGGAACTCTGGTTAATGTGTAATGCAGATATTAGGGAGGGAGGGAGGATGTCTCAATGACCACAGAATTTTATGTTTAATTTTTCTTGGCTGGCCTTAAAGTACTGTATTTCATAAAATCCTACGGGGCATGAAAGGTTTGCTTTTAGTATCTAACATATCAGATTGATGAGTCAAATCCTTAAAAGGAAGGATAAAGCAAACGAAGTTTCGAACCCAAAACTGAACCGTTTACTTTTTCCTGAGTACCTGTTCATGAAAAACCCATAAAACTCTTAAGTGTTTAACAGTTGGGTGATCTTCAAAATACAGGGATACTGTGGGTTTGGTTCCAGAACAGTAAAGCAAGTCATGGTTTTTCTCAATTTCACGGCTTCTTATGTAACCCAGTCTTTGCTATTAACAGAAAACATGTATTTCTCCACTAGTTTTTAAGAGAAATGTGTTTGTTCGTTTGTTCCTCGTGTGTAAAAATACTCATTGTGTTCCCAGTGAATTGAAGCTTCTTGCTCTTCATGCCAAGAGTTGGGCATGAGACAGGCGGTTAAGCAAGTAAAGTGAGGATTTATTTAAGCAAGAATATGCCCTCAGGGAGAGCAGGCAGTTAGGTGAGGAGCTGCTGCCCTGGGTTCCATTGGCAAGCCAGTTATGAGGGGCATACAAAGGAAGGGGTGGCATACTCTTTGGGGAAGCAGGAGTTTGGGGGTCAAATTCCCTGTTTCTTTGCAGCTCCAGAAGGGATTTTTGTCCTTATTTAGCTTAATCAGAAGTGTCATGGCCTCACTGCACGGTGTGTGCTGCTTGTCTGCAAGGCTAATTTTATTGTAAGGAGAGCATAATGAGCAACAGGTTACATTTGGAAGTAGGAGATTCCTGTCTTTCCTCATCTCTCTTTGTCTGCCTTCAGGACACTTACCACCGAAAATGTGCAGTTTCCTGTCAGTCTGGAGGTTCCTGTTTTTCTTTGTCGGCCCATGGACCTCTGCTCTTTACCAGGTGCTTGATTTCCTGCCACCTGGCCCCTCTTCCATTACTCTGCTCATATCTAGCTACTCGCCTGCTGTAGCAATTACAGTCATCTTAACCTCACAGTCCTTTAATTGCATTGCAGTCACTGAAAAACATGCTTAACATCCAGATTGAATTTTGTTCATGAATGAGTGATATCCAAACCTCTCTAAGAGGATTTTCTCAGACACCATCTGAGATTTAATATCAATTGTTTTTCCTCTCGTGTTTCTTTCCTGTCAGGCAGAGGATTAAAATATTAAACAATCATTATTGAAATACTAACAATTCTTTGATTTCCTACTATATACTGAACTTGTCCCTTCCAGTAGACTTGCTTGGAAGCTGCCGGTTGGCCTACATATTAGGTAGAAACCATAAAACCCCTGAATTAGGGAACAGTTATAACTTTGCCTGATTTAAAGATCAGCTTTTGTATAATGCATACAGCTGTTTTCTATCTAGACTATGGAAAGTGTCCCAAGAAATACTAACTGATCACCATCAACTGATCAACTGGTGTTTACATGAACACATTTCATTGCATAGTTTTCTCAAGTGCTCAATAATGGTTAATATACGATTAAGACACTACCAATGCAAAGCATTAACACCACAGATCTGGGCTTCCCTAGTGGCCCAGTGGTTGAGAGTCCGGCTGCCGATGCAGGGGACACAGGTTCGTGCCCCGGTCCGGGAGGATCCCACATGCCGCGGAGCGGTTGGGCCCGTGAGCCATGGCCGCTGAGACTGGCTTCTGGAGCCTGTGCTTTGCAATGGGAGGGGCCACAACGGTGAGAGGCCGGCATACCGCAAAAGAAAAAACCAAAAACCAAAACAGTTTCATGATTTGGACCAGTCTCTAAAAAAGGCAGGATTACAAATTAACCTCAGGCTCCCACTTAATATAAAAGTAATGACAATATTTTCACACTTTTGTTTTGAACCCTGAATTATGTTTTCGGCGTTGTGCTCAATGTGCTCAGTACATCATTTAACCTCACAATAACCCTATCTGATAATTCTTTATCATCTTGTTTTCGTAGACTGGGTAAATTTAAGAGTTTAGGTAGCTTACCCAGTTTCATATAACTACTAAATTTTGAAGTTTAGATTATTTTCTGTCTGCCTGACTTCGTATCATATTAAATCACTATACGCATTATATCTTCTAGACATTCATATTTCTGTTTCAGATTATTCTAACAGTTCCACTAAAAAAATTAAGTAAGTAGCCTATCTGCATAGCAAGCAAAATGCTTCATGATCTGGTCCTCCCCATTTTACATCTATCAAGAAATCCCTGAACTCTCCCTACTGATTACCTGGAGCTTCACGTTATTAGCCCAAAATGCGTTTTCCTTTTTTTTTTTTTTACGGTACGCGGGCATCTCACCGTTGTGGCCTCTCCCGTTGTGGAGCACAAGCTTCAGACGAGCAGGCTCAGCGGCCATGGCTCAGGGGCCCAGCAGCTCAGGGGCATGTGGGATCCTCCCGGACCGGGGCACGAACCCGCATCCCCTGCATGGGCAGGCGGACTCTCAACCACTGCGCCACCTGGGAAGCCCTTCTCCTTTATATTGATTAAATTAAAGCAACTGGGAAAAGTATGCAGTAAAAAGTAGAGAACACATTCTGCTGTTGCAGTTTTCTTTAGAGTTTCTCCCGCGAGTTCTCCCGCGAGTTTCTCTGTTCACCCCTCCCCTACCTCCACATCTTCCATCTTCCCTACCTCCCCTGCGGCTCATCCCTTCCCCCACCTACCGCTACATCTGGTTCCTTAGCCTCTTTCTAGAAGTAGAGCGCTTGCTCTCGAGCCTTAGTTTAGTTAACGGTCGTCTGAAGAGACGCGGAAGGAGGACTTCTGAAGAGGAGGACAAAATAAGGTAAGAAATTCGGCATTTTAGGGAGGAGAGAATAATTTATACCTCAGGAGAAAGAGTTGAGACCTATATGTTCTCCTGTTACCAGAGAAAGCATGGTAATTCAGATTTTGATTTTTCTCTCAGGCTTTTTCTGTAAGAGATAAGAGCCGAGTAAGTGGTGTTTGTATAACTATGTCTGAATAGACAGTGTCTCGGGAAGTCTATCAGTTGTTCTTGAACAGTACGTTTACTGTTTGTTCTCCTGGAGAATCAGTTGCCAAGGCAGCGATGAAAAGCCAGTGAAGTTCCTGGAGTTGGTCCTTGAATTGCGAAGTTGGGGGTGGGGGTGGAGCTAGGTTTGAAATGCTGCGGGAGGGAATATTGAGTAGATAACTTAAGTGTGATTAGCGGCGTACCCTCTTTGCTGTTTACTCTCACATGCGGGTAGTGGAGCGTATGCCGGGCGCCAGTTTGTTCCGCTTGCACTTTTGTTTTTTGCGGTATGCGGGCCTCTCACTGCTGTGGCCCCTCCCACCGCGGAGCACGGGCTCGGTACCCAGAGGCTCCAGACGCGCAGGCCCAGCGGCCATGGCTCACGGGCCCAGCCGCTCTGGGGCTGGTGGGCTCCTCCCGGAGCGGTGCCGAACCCGTGTCCCCTGGGTAGGCAGGCGGACTGTCAACCACTGCGCCACCAGGGAGACCCTCTCGTGCAGTTTTTCTTTTTTCTTTTTTGTTTCCTCGGGGTTTCTTTGTGAAAGCAGAGGTACTGAGCAATACAAGCAAGATAGCTATTTTAACTTAAATGATTTAAAACTTGTAATTTTAGTTATCAAATGTCAAAATGTTGATTCACTTGACAAAAAGCGTCTGATTTAATTTGGCATATAAAGAATGGTACTCTCTTTTGACCAGTGTTTCTTAAAGTCTCTCGATCTAAGTAAACACAGTTTACATTTTCCTCAATAAAGGAAGTAACTCCCTCCTTTGCTTTTATGACTTACCACTTTTAAAGTTTGTGGGAAAACATTATTTTAAACATTATTTGATGCATAGACAAGAAAAATGTGAGTAGATGTGAAAAATTTAAAAATATGTTTAAGGTATATTCTGCACAGTTCATAAAACATATTAACTGTTAGATGTGTAGAATCCAGGACCATTTATTATTGCTTATTTTTTTGTTGTGTTTTGGAAAAGAAGCCTTGAACCCTGCAGGTAAACTAATTTACAGTTGCCTTCTAATCTAGTTTTTACATACAGGTTTTTGTAAGATATCTATAAAGAATGGAGCATTTGTTACGCCAGTGCTTGTTTTGCTTTGTGTTACAAGTTTCCTCTCTTTTAAGTAAGAAACGGCAAATATTTTCACTGATATAGGGTACTTCAGTTGAGTTATAAACAGGTGTAATAGTTTTTGCTTATAATTTACTTTTTGCTATATGTATAAAGATATATTTTTAATTACTTACAGAAAAATGGCGGAAGCAGACCAGGCTGGGAAACTGTTCATAGGAGGCCTCCATGCTGACACCAATGAAAATTCTCTTGAAGTGGTATTTGGGAAATATGGTCACATTATGGAAGGTAATTTTTAGAACCTATATATATACATACACACACACACACACACACACACACACACACACACACACACACATATATATGTTCGAAGCAAATGTGTATTAAACATACACCATTGAACAGCTAAGTTAAAGTGCTTTTTCTATTTGTAACACACGAGCAGTTTTTTTTAAAGTTTCTGTTTTTTATTAGGAAAGCACTGGGCAATGAGGGAAATTGTACAACTTAGGGGCTCCTACTACTGAGAAGGGAAAAAAGCAGCGTTTCTTTCTTCACCCCAGCCACGCTTTGCAGCATGCTGGGTTTTACTTACCTGACCAGGGATCAAGCCCACGCACAGTGGCATGCGGCATGTGGATCTTAGTTGCCTGACGAGGGATCAGACCCGTGTCCCCTTCATTGGGAACGTGGAGTCTTATCCACTGGACCACCAGGGAAGTCCCAGGGCTTTTTAAACATACTGGGGTCATAGGACATGAAATGGGATGAGATATGCTAGCTGTAGAATGGTTGAAATTACTGACTCTCTTTTTAAACTACTAGAAATGATATAAAATGGAAA